>NC_074713.1:39480211-39747711 GCF_947242115.1 Biomphalaria glabrata
AGGATTTTTTCCCTCGACTGGCCTTGTAGTATTTACAAGTTTAAATAACATGATGGTCCTAGGATTGAAACTTCTTTCACAATTACCCTCTATATTCATACAGGAGGTTGAGGTAATTATCTTGTCCAAAAGAAATCTGTAAAACAAGGAAGTATAAATTAATGATGTAAGGAAATTACATGAAAATATAATGATTTCATTATTATACAGTTGTTAGTCAAAAAGTTACAAAATAAGCCAACTAATTTAAAAATAAAGGTTTCAAAAGATGTAGTGAGATATATGGTTCCAAAGCTTTGATCTGGTGTACAATAAGGTTTGTAAATGAAACATTTGGATAGAAAAAAGCTGTAAAACTAGAAGAGCTGAGGAGGGAGGGAATCTCTGAGTGATCAGTTCAATTAGGTATAGGTGCATATCATTATTCTAGATACCGGTAATCATTCTTGATACACTCATGACAATGTGTAGCCAGCTTTTAAATACAAGGAGTGTTCACAGCAGAGCAGTAGCAGAATTCCTTCCTATTTTGCCCTGATCTATGCGTACAGCACTGTTCAGAATTTGCAGAATCTAGGTGACTTTGTCATTAAATATATCTGCCAGCATAGCACAGCATTGCAGTAATTAAGGCAATAGAGAATGAATGTGAAAGGAAGATTATTTATTGACTCAAATATGTATCTAGCCTAATCTATACAGCTACACACTGAGGTCCTTCAATAACTGAAGTGTGCATCAAGAGACAGAAATGAAGGCCACCTGTCATTAAAAATAGTTGGGTGCTTGCTAGGCAATGGTTTTGATTGCTTCGCAGTCTGAGTGTGGAAATTTGTTAAAGAATCCCAAGTCATAAAAGCAAAATGAAATCAATAATTCTTTGGTGCACAACTCTGTTGCACACACTTTAAAACGTGAACCAACAAAACTAGATTAATACTTTCATTTTTTTGTCCTTAACACCAAAATTACGAGTGCGTGTATTTAAAGGGGAGAGTTGTAAAGCCAACCATTCCAATTCAAGTCAAAAGTCTATACAGGCGAGCATTACAATGTGCAGGGTGCAAGTAAAAAGAGAAGAGGATCCAGAGAGAGAGAGAAGGAGACAGAGAGAGAAGAGGACAAAGAAGGCTAGAGAAGTGTGTCATTCTAATTCAATATAACAGATATTAGAATTCACTAGCTTGATAGTCGTTAAGAGATGTTTTGTTGGAATTGCCAAAAAAAAAGGAGTGATGTTCCGGCCTAAAAACCCCTAAAAAGCCTGTGAAAAAAAAAATAAATGGGCATAGCCGGTGTGTAATGCTATATAAATAATTATACATCCTTAAGAAAGCAGATGAAGTTTTATCATTACCTTTTACTATTAGTGGAATGAAGCTAATTATAAAGATGTATTTCCAATGGCCTATTGCTGCATTTGAATTTTTAAGTGGACTTACAGGTGGATCAGTTGGATGAGTTAAGCTCTTGGGAGTGTCTGTTGGTTTTACCATTAGTCTAAGAATGGAATTTAAAAAAAAAAGTAGTTAAATTAGGCATTGCAAAAAGTTTATTTTATTTACATTTTTTTAAAACTGTCTTACAATGTAGGAAATACTACTATAAGTAGGCCTAAAATGAAAAAATCCTATACTCTAATATGAGTGACTCATTTATACATAGATATTTATTAAAAAAAAAATAGCTGACAGGTGTTAGGAAAATGGTGTAAACTGAAGAAAAAATATCTTTAACTGCTCTTAATAAGATGTTTTGGTATACTGGATCCACTTGTTTGACTTTCCAGAAAGGTGTTTACTAAATAGTGGCATTGGCATAAAAAAACATGTTTTTCTTAAAAGTAAACAAGAAAGAAAACATTTCCGTACTTACTGGCACATTTTGGTGTTAAAATTTAACATTTCTTTGGTTTTATTTTCACCAGAATCACAAACTTCAAATGGGAACCAACACTCATCATCTGCATACTGACATCGAAATATACTTCCCTGTTCAATGAAGTTTTGACAAGCTTTTTTTTCAACCAGCCCTATTGTACTTGTATACACAGGTCCTGCAGTAGAGCTAGAATGAAGACATAAGAGCTATACATAGAATCTATAAGTCATTTAAAACAAAACAACAAAGAATTCATAATTTTTTTTAGAAAATCCAGAAAAAAAAAAAAGGTTTTACTAAAAATTGAGACTCATTGCACTTTTAAAAAAAAATTGTATTTACTATCCTTGTTTTGTTGGTTTGAGGTCAAGATTTTTTAAAATTTCTAAAACTTGTTAAGATTTCTTTCCTTAAATATTTGTGAAACATACTTGAATGCCCATCAGGAAACAAACAAACAAAAAAAATGCTAGTGAAAAATTTGTAAATTAACTTTAAAAAAAAAAAATATAACAAAAAAAACAACAACAACAAAAGACAATATGGCCCATATATGTTATTCATTGCAACTCATTTTTATTCATATTTTTATTTTATTTTAAATAGATTTTATTGTGTTTATTAAATCGTATATATACAGCCTTAAAATAAATAATTAAGAGATATTACCCACACAAAAAATAGAAAAAAAAAATTTAAAATCTCAGAAAACCAAAAAAAAAAAAAGAAAACTGATATTAAATATAAATCTTATTTAAAAAAAGTACTGATCATTATTTACTTGCAGAACATCATACGTGTGGCTAAATTCATTTCTCCAGTAGATACCTGATCATCAGGGCAGTTCTGAAATGTAATCCAGTGATTACAATTGTCTAGTTTACAAGCAAAGTATCCAGGCATTTCGTGATTATAATCACTGCACCTTTTTATTGATACTAAGCTAGACTCGGGTATATACTCTAGAGAAGCTGAAGGCAGCCCTGTTATCAAAACAAAAATGAGTTGCCATGAAAATACGATCAGATGTGAAGAATCCATATTCAAAAGATTTCTTTTATTTACAGCTGAGATTTTGGCTGGTACCGGTAAGAAATTACTTGATATTTCAGATGTCTATCGATATTTGGAGGCTCATGAAATTATCTGTAAGAATAAAAGGACAATAATATATAGACTCTATATATATTTTTTTGTTTTCAGTTAATAAGTGTAATCCAGGAATAGACATGATTGTTTTTTCCAAAAGGTTGTAACGCAGAAAGGCAACACATTTTTCCTGTTTTTCATGTAGGTCTATCAATATATAATTGCATACTATACACTAAATGTTTATTACAGCTAGTCCATTCAGTAGTTTTATTTTCAGAGGTAAGTCTTTTCTACCCCAATGCCAAGAGTTTTTTTTTTCTGTATTCTGAGGTTCAAAAATAAATTTTTGAGATGTCCACAACTATTATAGTACTATATCCCACTATTCTTCTAAACAAAAAGTGCAGGTCAAAAATGAAATCTAATATTCAGAGCACTTTATTTATGGCAAAAACTTGAAAAACAGATCGATGTGCAAAATATTTTACTCTGGAAAAAAGATGAACCACAATCCCCTAACTGGGCCCATAGATTGTAGAATCTGAATCTGATAATTGTAGTTTGGGTTGCTAAGGCTTGAATTCTTGTAATTTACTTTATTATGGTGCTGGGTTTTGAACCTAAAAAACTCTCTTGGCTGCTTCAATAAAAAACTAAAGCAAAAAAAAAACAAAAAAAAACAACAACAGTTTGTTACGATGGACACTCAAATAATGAAATATAAATACACTTGAAATAAGAACAATCTCAGGTAAACACAAACATGTTTAATCAGCCATCTTGATTACTAGAGTAGTTTCCCCTGTGCATGGGCACAACTCTTCATACAATATAAATATAACATTCCATCAACACAGTTGAACCTCAAACCTCCTCTTCTACCCCTCCCCCCTCCCGGCCAACACTCATGGAATTTGGTAGCTGTATATATTAATAACCATAAATAATAATCTTAATACTAAGACTTTTTTTTGTTCTAGATCTAGATAGATTAGGTCTCTATTACTATTATAGTAAATTAATGTATCATAACTACTACTTTATTAATATACTAGGTTCATGAAATAGTAGATCTTGAGTTAAATATATAATATATAGAATCAAGACTATTACTACTATTAGTTCAGTGGTTCTCAACCTTTTTAACTCTAACCCTAACATTTCATGTGTCAACATTGTCAAAAACTGGGCATTGCTAGCAAGTTTCTTTACTTTGTGTTCTGTTGTAACAGATAAATAAATAAAATACTGTAGACACTAATTAATAATAACAATAATAATAACAGACTTTGTGTTTATACAAGTAGACATAGAAGACTATCTTTTTTACTACGTCACATATCCTACTTTCTCACAAAACATTCACAACAAACAATGACGCAATATACACATAATGTGCACTATTAAAGGGAACGATTTGCTTCACATTTGATTGAAAATTGTTATTTTGGACAACTGTTTAATAGAAAAAAGTAACTAAACCGGCTGCAAAAATATATTGATTTGAGTATTTAAATGTTGAAAAAGTACCTTAATGGAGGCTTACAAGATTTTTAAAGTTTTCAAAACAAAAGTGTGACATTGATCGACTTTTTAAAAATTAAAGTAGGATACATTCGCTGTCCCATCCTGACATTTTTATAAAAAGCGTGACAAATGGTCCGAAGCTGGACTGTCACGCCTAAATCGGGACATCTGGTCACCTTAATATAAGTTCAAAAAGAAGATTTAATTACGTCCTACACATTTTACGTGTCAATCTAGTCATGCATGTTAATCAATGATTTAAACCTTCTTTAGAATACATTGATTTTCCTGGCTGATTCAGGAAACCTATTCCATTCTCTTAAGTCTTAAGGCTACTTAAGGCAATAGCCTAGAGGGTAGAAGGAGCACTTGAACGAATATGGGTAATCATTCAACGGTTGGTTCCCAGCTGAACCCTTGAACGATTACCCGAATGTGTTCTAGATCTAGCGTATTACATGGAATAAGAATTATGCCTCTACTAATAGAGGCTCTATCTTTGTATCTTTCTAAGTATTTCATTAGGTTTTGAATTTCTTTTTGTAAATTATGGTTGTGTTTTGTGTATTACTCACTCATAGTTGAGTCATGAGTCATAGATCTATGAATCTATATTAGTATATAATTTATAATTAGATCTATATTAAATTATAAAAATTATTAAAATTAGATCTAATCTAGATTCTATGTCTAGAATAGATGATCTAGCAGCAGTACTAGCTACTTTACTTTTTTTTATTCTTCTGTCCTATTTATTTAATCTAGTAATCTAGTAATTTACTATTAGTCTACTTCTAAATCTAGATCTAATCTAGAATTCAATTGGTACAATGATAAATTATAACAATGGACTGAATCCGAAAGAACTGATGTGAATGGTAGACTACATGACTAGACATAGAGACAATAGACATCACAGTCATCATCACACTTCACACTCATCTCAATGATCAATGACTCACTCAGCAGTCACTGTGACTCACAATTGAGTAATTCAAATTCACACTTTACTTTAGACTTTATTTATATTGGTCTTTATTTATTATTTTATTAAAGAATAAAGTCAGTGACTTTATAATTAAAACGGCCAAACGCTGCCCCCCCCCCCAAAAAAAAAAAAAAACAAATAGAAATACTTTTTGAGGCTATTTACTACTCCAGATCCATGACCATATATAGGAAAGGCCCATCAGCGAAATGGCATATAAAGCGAACACCTCCCCGTAATTTTTAACCATTCTTATTTATTTCAAAAGTAACTGCAGAACTAATAGAATGGTATTACAAAGACTCCATTTTTCTACATTTTCCACATATTCACTTTCGTTTTCCCTCATAAAATAAAGCATAGCTGAAGGTCAAAGTTGACATGTATGGAAATTTCATTCTCAAAACGTTTCCGGATAAACGAGAATAGGTCCGAATTTAAGGCGATTTTAAAGCACCAATGGACATCGGCCGAAAAAAAATTGCATATTGTACTTCTAAATAGATGTGGAAATAGTTAGCTATAATAGCTAAGGCTATTAATTCCGTTGAAAAATATATATTATGGGGTGTTCGCTCAAAATTACCTTTTTAACTGAAAACCTATTCAGCGAAAGCCCCTATAATAAGCTTAAAAGGCCATTTAATGATAATTTAGTGACTGATTTAATCTGTTTTTCTTTTTGTCTTATCTATTGTTATTGTTTGTAAACTGAAATATTAAAATAATAGGCATACTTTTAACCTTAACCCATGTCTTCAATTTCGAAGATTAAGGATGAGTGCATCACTACGTGTTTCACATGACTACGCCCAGTTACGACCAGCATATTTTCCCGCATTTTCTTTCCGTCTAAAATGTTTGACTCGCAGCTCTCCAACAGTCTCTCAGAGGTCATATGCTGGCAGTTACTTTCCTCTGTGCCAGTGAGGGTGAAATGACGCTTCAGTTGATCTTAACAGCGCTTAGGCCTATACGGCTTATACCGGGGGGGGGGGGCATGAGGTGGGACCTCTGTTTTGCCTTTTTTTAACTAGCTGGTTAACCTCTTGATTAATTATATTAATATGTGTATAAATGTTTAAAAGAAGTGCAGAATTCATTTTCATAGGGTTCCCCCACCATTCTGAGATTAGGATTTCGGGAGATTTCCAAGAGTTTTCCAGGAGAAAATATTCAATTTCAGGATGGGAAAAAACGCGAACTATATATTTAGTAATAAATATAAGAATTACCATATACTATACATGTATAAAATTACAAGATCTCTCCTGAGCCTTTCGTCTCCATGCCCGAAACCCAAGCTGTTGTAGATCTGTCTCCGTACATCATCAATCCATCGCATTCGGGATCTGCCTTTGGGTCAATCAGCGTGTGTGAGGGGGGGGGGGGGAGATCGAGCTGATGGTGATTAAGTGCACTGAACATAAGTTCTTTAAAAAAAAATAGTTGCAGTAACGAGAGTTTATGAAATGGAGAGTAGTACGACGTGGACTAGCCTATAGGAAGGTGGCGATATAGAATTTTGTAGTTTCTTTCTTTCTTTAAAAAAAATAATTGATCGCAAGTTTCGTAGGCTATATATAGACATCAGTTACAAGCATAGAAAGATGTGGAGCACAAGAAAAGTGAAAAAAAATTTAGGCCTATTGCCACAAGGAGAACAATAGTTATACTGCTTCATGGAAGAAGTTAGATGATATAACTAATTGAAGCATAATTTCCTATATTTTAACATGCTATTTCGCTATTTTTTACGGCCTTTCGCTCATTATGACTCCCGCGAAAATTGCGTTCGCTGATTAGGTCCGACCCCTACCGCAAGTTCACTTGAATTATAAAATTAATAGCTGATATGGAAAAAAGAGTCAAATTTAGTTTCATCGCCCAATAGCTGAGGAGTCCGCAGATGTTTTCATTTTTTAAATTAGTTTAACCATTGCGGAGTTATAAATTCTAAACTAAAAACTGGCACAAAAGCGTTCGCTGTTGGTCCTTTCCCATAATTTATAAAATATAATACGCTCACTGTCCGAACTGTCGTCACATCCTTTCTAAACACATACCATAACATTCATGATTATCAAAGTTCGCAAAATTCTTTTCACATCCTTCATTTTAAAGTTCTTAATATAAACTCGACCCTTCTGCCAAGTTCTGGTTGTCTAGATCTAGATCTAGATATCTATATCTAGAGTCTATATGGTTATGGTGTGACTAAATCTATATCTACTTACATAGATCTAGATTCTAGATAGATTTAGATCTATATCTATATACTAGATCTAGATCTAGATCTATATGATATTATTATTTATTACCCTACACTGTGACTTATACAGATTTGTTTAGAGTTTAGAGGTAGATGTATTTATAATTTAAAACTATTAAAACTATTAACTATTAGATCTAGTATTAATAATTACCCCAGGCTGCCCATAGATCTTAGAATTATATAGATATCTAGATTCTAGATCTAGTCAAATCTAGTGAGAATATAGTCGCAGTCATTCTACTAGATTGAACTTGTCATCTGAAATGATTTTTATACTTATATACTACTTATAGCTTAATGAACTAAATGATACTTAAAAATTAAAAAAATGATAGAACTTATATTCTAGCTTAGGGTGTTGTTAACTTGTTTTTTTTAACAAAAAGTTGAAAACGCCAAAGCTTATAAACTTATATCAACTCTGTCTGTCTGGTAAAAATTTTGTAAATGAAACATTATTTCTCAGACACCCAAACTCGGATCAAGGTGAAATTTTACACAATTATTTCTTTTACATGACAAAACAAGAACCAATAAAAAAAAATTAACCAATTAGTAAATTATCTATTGGTAATTAATGATTTTGTTTGGTATCTCGAACAAGGGAAGAAATTTAATACTTGACTGAAATGGTAGTAAAAGCAGACTCAGTCCCCTTTTAGGTCGCCACTTTTAAATAAGTTTGCGCATCTTCTTTTGGTGTTTCCCTTGGTGTACCATAAGAGATTGTGAGTTTTGTTTCTAGAACGCGCTTTTGTTGATGTCATTTTTGCTTCCTTGCTTTGCTTCTGTTGTGTGCTGAGGCTGGATCTCTTGTGAGAGTTTCTCTTCTGTGTTTTCTTCCCCAGTATTGGGGACGCAGGCTTGGGACTCTGTTGGAGTCAAGCTTGATTGGTCAGATGGCTGGGTTGTGCCTCCATGATTTTAGGTTGTGAGCTTCGAGTTGTGACACCGATATTAAGGTGTGCTATGTTAGTTTGAATATAACTTATTCTAACCTTGTAAATGCACTATTGATATTTATTCAGTATTTTGGTCTCATATCATTAATTCATTAAACCTTTGTTTGTCATATGAAACCTGGTTATCCAATAATATACATTGCTACTTGTTGTAGTTGCTATTGATACTCATTTATGAAATTACTTGTTATAATGTTAGGGGTGCCAAGGCAGACGAGCCACGGCTAAACTACAACTCCGGCAGAAAGTTAATAACCAACATTCAGATGGGGACCCAGCATACCCTAGACCCAATAAACACCACCTGACAAACTATACTATCTTCTATTTTCATAAGCACTTCACTGACAGAGTGGTCAGTATGTTGGCTTGAGGAGGCTTGAGCCCCTTTTTTTAAAATGAATTCTTTTAAAAACCGAATATGGTAAAAATTGACTGAAACCTCTGATTCTTCAAAGAAGCTATTTATATCACCGATGAAATGTTAGGTGGAGCAAATAACCTACGAACGTTTGCCCTCATCTATCTCAGCATCTGAACTCCCTGATTCTTTCAATAGATTCTTCATTGGTAAGATTGATCAGATAAGAAATGACAGGCCATCATTCTCATCACAACTTGATCACTCTCCAATCTTTTAAAATTCTTTTTGTGAGTTTCAGTGTGTCTCTGAAGATTATGTCAAGAGTCTTATTTTAAAGATGCCAAATAAGTCATGTGACCTTGATCCCATTCGAACTTCCTTGTTCCTTGACTGTAAGGATGAGCGTGTACCCACAATTGCTAACATTGTGAACTCTTCTTTGACTTCAGGCATTGTACCACAGCAATTTAAGCATGCACTTGTTAGGCCCTTATTAAAGAAATACAGTCTTGACCCAGAATGTCTAAAAAAACTATCACCCGGTATCAAATCTTCCCTCCTGTCAAAGCTTCTGGAGCACATCATGTTAGCGCAAATTCTTTCTCATCTTGAACAGTACTGTCTCTTGGAAGAATTTCAATCTGCATATATAGGAAGTGCCGTAGCACAGAGACAGCAGTGGTCAGGGTACTTAACGACTTACTTCACAATTCCAACATAGGATCAATACTTTCCATGCTGGACTTGTCCGCAGCCTTTGATATGCTAGACCATGAAATTCTTGGCCACTTTTGGTTTAGCAGGAATCGTCCTAAGTGGCTTGGATCCTCCCTGACTGAATGCACCCAAAGTGTGGTTGTTAACAGGACAGAATCAACAAGCTTACTTTAGAAGTACGTAGTACCCCAAGGATCAGTTCTAGGCCCAGTACTGTTCACTATGTATTCATACCCACTCAGCGGTGTCATACAGCCAACCCACATCTTATACCACTTCTTTGCTGATGACTCACAGTTATACGATTTCTTAGTACCCTCAGAGGTGTCGCATCTGGCAAGAAAAATCAGTGGTACCATTGCAAGGGTGAGCGATTGGATAGTTGAATGAACAAAGACAAGACAGAAATAATTAAGATTGGCACTCGGAACAACATCTCAAAAGTCAGATTCTCTTTTTATTATGAACTGCCAGGTACTTTATCTCCATGTAGTGCGGAATCTTGGAGTTTTCTTTGACTCAACACTATCTTTTGACCCACACATAAGTAAGCTCTGCAAGGGTCCTTATCTGCAGCTGCGCAGCTTAGGCCAGATCCGACCATATTTAACAACAGCGTCAACAAAAAAGCTAGCTGTGGCATTCATACTCTCCTGCCTTGACTACTTGACTACATTAATCAAACACTTAAATCTATCTTTAAAAAAATTGAAAAAACTATTTTATAGTATATTTCTAAATGATCCTACAAACTAATTAACTAGAAACTAGTTGAGATAGCTGCCTGGTGGTGTGACATAGGTACTTTGGTATGTCATCAGGATGGTCCAGAGTTCAAACTCTGCCTGCTCTCATCCCCTGCCTCTTGCAGGAGGTTTGGGCTAGAATGTCATATTCTTTACAAATGTTTTTGTTTGTAAAAATGTTTTGGGTGTTCCTTCAGAGTTAAAGATAGTTTACTTCCTAGTGTAGGATAACAGGGGATGGAAGCATGCAGGGAATGAACCCAGGACCATCGAGAAGTCCTACGACCAGACAGCTATTTCTGAAGGAATGGCTGAAACTTGTATAAAACAACCCCCCAAAAAATAATAACTAAATATTATTGAAATCTGATTGAACCAAAGCTTACTATATATATTTATTTTTCAGAATGTCTTTGAATATGATTCCAGTAGCACCACCCATTCCATTGACACTAGAGACCAGCAATGCTTCAAATGTTCAAGAATCTTTACAGACATCAGAAACTTTCACCAACCTTAGAGAACAAATAAGTTTAAGATGTGGCACTCTTTTGGAAGAAACATCAACCCAAGATGTTGAAAGCAGAAAAGCATACCAATATTGTTTACAAATTTTTGGGTATATGATTGAAACATACTAGATATCTAGATATTCAAATTGTAGAACAATCAGTCACTTAAATCATAAGCTATGTTCAGCAGAAAATTCTCATTGTGCATTATAAATTTAAAGCGAATATTACTTTAGAATGAGTATTTATTTGTACAGTCTTAAATATTTTTCCCTTATTGCCCATCATGCAGTAAATATTTATCCTTTATTACTCCTGATGCAGTGAGCTCTTTTTCTTAAAAAAAAAACAGAATAATTTTTTCCCAGCATTCAGACACTCATATTGTTGCTGCTTTTGTGGAAGGGGGTATAATTTTAGTAAAGTTCTTTTTATTTTGCGTTAAATAAATAAATAAAAAAAAAGAATTTGATGGGCTTCAGGAGGTAAAAGTAAGAGTAAAATGATTTTCATAAAGTTTTTTGCAGAGACTTTATGCATTATTTACTTGTGTAAAAATAAAACAGACTACAATATTTTGTTCAAAATATGACAGTTATATTGTATGACTAAGAGAAATTTTGTGGTCACCATTAAGAAAAATTAAACTGTGATAACATAGCTTAAATATTGAGGATATGAGATATAGCTTATAGTCATTGTTTTTCTTGTTCCAATTTTTTTTTTAATAATAAAAAGGAAAGATCAATTGTTGTTGTTTTTTTTTCTTGCTTGAATAGTGTTGAGAAGACTGAAAAGTGTAGATTGATATCAAGTTACTTACCAGTTACTCCTGTCTTACAGAATGGACCCAGGTACTTTTTGTTTTAAAATTTTTTTCTTTAAATTTGTGCAAAAAAAAAATAATTAAAAAAAAAATTACACTATCATTGAGTGTCATCGTTATATTGTGTTTTTCAGAGTCTCTTCTGTTTTATTTTCGTTTGTATGATGTTGCATGATCTGTATCTGTGATGCAATCCATCAGAATTCACAAAAATTCTGGAACTTGTGCAAATAAATCTGGGCTATCCAGTACTGGTCCACTCAATAGCTGGATAATGTTGAGTGATCTTAACACGGGAAAAGATTTGAAATAGAACTCAAACTTGACAATAGTTTCACAGAATGTGTACCTGTCAGAGTGATATGTGCATTTGGACTATCGCTCTATGGTCCCAGGGTCAAACACTAGATTTGGTTAGGATATAATTTTCTTGAAATCTGAAGGAAAGGTAAAACAATTTACAACCATGTGATATATTCAGGTATCATCTAACAGCAAGCAACATCAAACATCAACATGAACATCCTGCCCCAACCCTGCCCAAAAATTTAGGCTCAGGACACAGCAACCCTTTTTAGATATAGTAGTGTTGCTATGGTATGTTTACATAATTAATTTTAATTACTTATCTTTAGACACACTATTACATTTTCAGTGCTTCACGCCTTAATTACATGTTTAAATTGATAATTCATTTTTGTAAATAAAATAGTTGATATGATTTTTTTTTGTAAAAGTGTACAGCTATAGTATGATGTATTTTTTTGAGTACTTTAAAAATATAAGATTTGTCTCCAGGTGTGGTCTTGTAGCCCTGGCTATGGCTTCGACGTTGACCAATAATCAACCAGTCATCACAGAAGACATTTTCAAAGAAGCTCAAACAAGAGGCTACAGTAAACAAGGAGAAATGTTTATGGGTAATGTGTAGGCCTAATTAATGTTGTTTGTTGTTCACATCTTAACAGAATGATAAACTTTTGTTAAGGTCCTATTGACTTTGACATGTTTTATTCAATGACACTGTTAATGTTCATTTGTGCACCTAATGAATTAAGTTCACTTCTAACTTAGAAAACTCTCTTATAATTCTAAATTCACAGCTAATCTTTCCAGACTCTCATGTGTAGGCTAAATTTACCAAGTCAATATAAAGTATTTTTAGAAAGCTTATATCAACTCTGTCTGTCTGTCTTGTAAAAAGTGTGTACATGTTATTTCTCCCATACCCAATCTCAGATCAAATTGAAACTTTGCATAATTGTTCATTGGCATAGACAAGACATGAGTCAATACAAAACATTAACCAATTAGTCCTTCAATTACTAGTAATTATTATTTTGTTTGATACCAATAAGGGAGATTATTCCTTTAGTATTCAGAGATATGGCTACATTTGTAGGGTTTAGTCCCCTTAAATAATTGTTAGTGCTATTTCTCTCACATGCATTTTCTGATTAAGTTGATACTTTAAACAATTATTTATTGTATCTAACAAAATATGAATCAATAAACAAAATATACTCAATTATTCAATTAATTATTGGTAATTAATTATTTTGTTTAATATCAAATAAGGGAAATAACTTGTACATTATTGGTAGATGTAGTTTTAAGGATGGAGTTCTTCCTCTTTAAATAAGCTTTGTTTATTTTTTTAAACTGGATTTTTTATATTTTGCTTGTTTTGTTATGGAGTTCTTTTATTTTATTCTTAAATGAACAGCAAAGGAAACTCTTAAGTCTTTTAATAACAAAACTTTTATATATTTACCATACACCTCTCTCTCTCTCTCTCTCTCTCTCTCTCTCTCAACCACTGTCTCTCTAACTAAAGGTGCATGCCCTAGATACATTTTTAACCCCATATTTTCATTAGCATATTACTCTTTCAAATTATCTATCAAGAACATTCACAAAAAAAGAATTTCCTAACAATGTTATCTCAGAGGGTGCCAACCCTACTCCTTTCCTATAGGTTGAACACACAACAACATGACACAATCAGATTACCCCTCCAACCACCACCAATAAAGTATTTTTCTCTGAGCCAATTTTCTGCCAGAATACAAAAGCATTTTGATCAAAATCATCAACTATGCCTCATCCTTACAATTTTGTGACTTCATTCAATTATCAGTAGCAATAGTCTTTATAGGCTATGTAGACTTGTCATTTTCTTCTCTTTTTGAATTTGTTTTGACTTTACATTTTCTTCTCTTTTTGAACTTGTTTTGATTTTACATTTTCTTCTCTTTTTGAACTTGTTTTGACTTTACATTTTCTTCTCTTTTTGAATTTGTTTTGACTTTACATTTTCTTCTCTTTTTGAATTTGTTTTGACTTTACATTTTCTTCTCTTTTTGAACTTGTTTTGATTTTACATTTTCTTCTCTTTTTGAATTTGTTTTGACTTTACATTTTCTTCTCTTTTTGAACTTGTTTTGATTTTACATTTTCTTCTCTTTTTGAACTTGTTTTGACTTTACATTTTCTTCTCTTTTTGAATTTGTTTTGACTTTACATTTTCTTCTCTTTTTGAATTTGTTTTGACTTTACATTTTCTTCTCTTTTTGAACTTGTTTTGACTTAATTTTCTTCTCTTTTTGAACTTGTTTTGATTTTACATTTTCTTCTCTTTTTGAACTTGTTTTGACTTTACATTTTCTTCTCTTTTTTAACTTGTTTTGGCTTTACATTTTCTTCTCGTTTTGAACTTGTTTTGGCTTTACATTTTCTTCTCGTTTTGAACTTGTTTTGGCTTTACATTTTCTTCTCGTTTTGAACTTCTTTTGGCTTTACATTTTCTTCTCTTTTTTAACTTGTTTTGGCTTTACATTTTCTTCTCGTTTTGAACTTGTTTTGGCTTTACATTTTCTTCTCTTTTTGAACTTGTTTTGACTTTACATTTTCTTCTCTTTTTTAACTTGTTTTGGCTTTACATTTTCTTCTCGTTTTGAACTTGTTTTGGCTTTACATTTTCTTCTCTTTTTGAACTTGTTTTGACTTTACATTTTCTTCTCTTTTTTAACTTGTTTTGGCTTTACATTTTCTTCTCGTTTTGAACTTGTTTTGGCTTTACATTTTCTTCTCTTTTTGAACTTGTTTTGGCTTTACATTTTCTTCTCTTTTTTAACTTGTTTTGGCTTTACATTTTCTTCTCTTTTTGAACTTGTTTTGGCTTTACATTTTCTTCTCTTTTTTAACTTGTTTTGACTTTACATTTTCTTCTCTTTTTGAACTTACTTTCTTATTATTTTATTTTATTTCAGCCAAAGATCTTCAGGCATTAGCTGCCTCATTTCTTAAGTGTCCTGTGCACCACTGCCTTGTGGATAGCAAAGACTTGTTTAGTAACCTCCTAAAACATAATCTTATATTGATTCCGTATCCTTGTCTTGCATTTTGTTGGTTCAGTTTGTAAGAGAAAAAAAAAGGGGGAGGGGGAGATCAGGCTTAAAACAACGACAACAACATAGGCACATGTTTGAATCTTCAAAGAATTACTTTTGGGACTTGTTTTAAACTGGGGAACAGGTCAACAGGTAAAACTTGTTGGAGAAAGCTAGTTCTGTGATAAGTAAACATAAATCTGGTATTGACAATCCTTAAAAAACAAATAGCTATGATGCTGATAAAAACTTCAGTCCCTGCAGCAAAAAAGGTCACAAATCTCATTGGGCATTACTTACAGGTAAATTTTTTTTTGTAAGAAATATCTTTTTTTTTGTTGTAATTATGGTAGTCATTTTTTAAAGTCTGGTTAGGAGAATTTGATTATTTTTTTGTAACATAGTAATCCATTATTTTCATATGGTCATTTTTTTAGTTGGACTCCTTTAAAAAATTTTTTTTAGTAACAAGAAAAAACAATTAAAAATATTTTTTTATCCCGCCTTCTTCCCTCTGGTTAGTGAATGTATAGATCTTTGCACGCTGGACTGTCCTTCAGCATTCTATGGTCCCAGGCTTATACCCTGCTAGCTGCTATCCCCCATCGTCCTGTGGGAGGTTTCGGCTAGGATGTAGATTATCTTCAACTCTGAAGGAACATCCGAAACATGTAAAACATTTTTACAAACAAAAGTAAAATGTTTACATTTTTAGGAAGCAGGGACTCAGTAACCATGGTTGGCTACCCATCTTTCAAGTCTTACTGCTGAGCCCAAACACGGGAAAGGTTTAGGGTGTGTACCATGAGGGAAAGTCTCTGGTAAATCTTACAGAGTTGGTAGCACACAGTGCTACATTCTGGCATATTCTGCGACTCTTCTGATTCCAAACTGCATTGGTCCTTAGGATCCATTGGCTGTGTCAAGAAAGGGGGGGGGGGGGGGGGGAACTTATGTGAAGTTTTCAACTTTCAAAGAAAAAACCTCTCATCTAAAGTACCAACCTTTTAGTGTTATGTAACTATAAGAGAAACTACTCTAGAGGAGAAGCCACTGTCATTCTATGACTAACAACAACTAATTGTACTTTGAGACTGCATGCTTGACCTTTATTTAATTGTGCTCAAATATTTGTATTCTAAATATATTTTTAGACTTTCAATATTCATCCACACAAAAAAACAACAACAACAAAAAAAAAACCCTACCAAAAATCCATAATTGTAAATATTTTGTTCTGTCACTTTTATCATAATTTAGACTTTCTTATAACATATTTCTGAGTTATTTTGACACTGTATTTGACTTTTCTCTAGGTTTTTTTGCAATGTTAGAAGCCAACAAAGTGACTGATCAGTTAACATCTGAGTGTGTGAGAGATGATGAAATCCACAACCTTCACTATTGGCCCCACACAGCATCCCAAGCTCTCTGTGAAGAGACAGTTCAATTACTGCAGGAGAACTTGGAAAGTTTGTATGTGTTTGGCCATCAGGGGAAAAGCAGATATGTTGGACTTTGGTCACTTCCAAGGCTGATTGAAAGCAACTCCAACTTGACAGAGGCAGGGCAGATGAGGCCCAGTGGAGAATATGTGATACCTGATGGTGACATAGAACAAGGATTGAGGGGGCAGATGATAGTCATCAACAGAAATCAAGACACTTGACCTCGCACTGTCTTTAGCTCCATTTGTTAATAAGACACCCCATCTTAAGTCAGATCGTTAGCGTCAGTTATTTTTTTACCAGCTACTATCTCCTGCCAGTTTTCTTGTGCCTTTTTCTTCCAGTGACATAACATGTGTTTGTGCCATCCCTACTCCTTTACTAAACACTACATCCTGTGATAAACTTCCCCTGTGATATACTGAATGCAATTTGATCAGGAAGTTCTGTAAACATGAATTCTGTTGTTGTTGTTTTTTTTTACGTTCCTGTTGCATACTTTGTGCACAGTTTTAACAGGTTTGTTATTTATTATTTTCATGTTAACTTTACTGATGAGAAAAAACTAATGTTAAGAGTGATCCTAGAGAGAGTGCAACTATTGAATGTATATAAACATTTGAAGGTCTGGCTATCTAGTTATATTCTTGTAAGCTTTCTCATTTTTAGCATGCAGAATGTGTATTGAAATATTTATTGATGTACATTTTAATTTTTACTTATGATGATATGTAATTGTTTTATTGTATATTATATTTTATTAAGAACTATACCAAAAGGTCATTTTACAACTGCATTTTACTGAAAATATGCTTGGTCAATGAATGTGAAGATTATAGAACATTGGATCTAATCACTCAGCTAAAGACATTTTTCTCTACAAAAACAAATTACAATCAAGAAATAGCTTCAAGTTCACACTGAGATTCACCTTTCTTGTTTTCTGGTGTCACTATTATGACTCTTTACTATTTTTACCTATTTAGACGAGTATTGAACCCTTTGATATAATTAAAATACTTTGTTGTTTCTCACCCGTTACACAAGTGGATTTAGGATCAACTGTAATCTTAGATAGGTCACATCAACACCAATAACAGTAAACACAGGTGTACCTCTAGGAATAGTCTGAGGCCCATGATTGTTTCTAATTTACATAAAATACCCATAGAATTGTGTTCGTTCAGGAACAAAAGTTGGACTACTTCCTTATGATAGCCTAATATTTAGAACTATGAAAATAACTCTGCTTTCTACTGAAATTTTAGAAACTTAAAAAGAGAAATGTTGTTTCACCATGAAATGACATCATTACCTTTTCAAATTTAGTGCTTTTCAAATTTAGTGCTGTGTTTTTGTTTTGGGATGGACGAACTATATAGATTATTTTTTCTATACAAAATGCAATGTACAATATTTGTAATACATCATTTAGAAATTGTTGAATTAATGATCTTTCTTGATTTGTTGCATTACTCAATCCATAAGAATCAAAAGTTTTTTTTGTTGTTTTATGTAAACATTTTAATCAATTCATTATTTTTTTCTGAAGAAAGTTGGTACAAAATAAACAAATTTATTTATCACAAATTCAATAACATAAAAAAACAACAACATTATAATAAATGCATTGAAACTGCAAAAATTAAAACAAAAAATAATACAACCAAATCTGTGATCTAGTTATATATAAATTAAAAATGTTTTTGGCTAAAAATCAGGCAATTTCCATGTAACTGAATAAGTAAAATAGTTTTGTTTTTTTTTCGTTTTGTCTTCATCTAGTGGAGAATGAGCAAATAATCAAAGGTCAATAAATGCATTGACAAAGTTTAAACTGTGCTATTGGATACCTGAAATAATTATATTACTGTGTCTTTCAAATTGAACATAGTGTCACAATCATCCTTCAAATGCTAATATAGCATTCAGGCTGCTTATGTAGCTGCTTATGTAGCTCTAGATGACATCTACATTATCTTACATTGGTTGAATCACACTATTAACACAAGTAATTAGTTGATAGTAACAAGACAATTTTTCTCAGTGCAATCTTTTGAAGTCCATGAAATTCAGTGCAACAAAACGAATTAAAAAAAAAACAAACTTAAAATTATGACACTGTTCAGTAAGTACATTCATTAGTTCACACTGTGAATGTAAGTCCACATAATAACAATCAGCCTACATATAGAAACTTGTATCATATATGTAAAAATAACTTTGTTAGATATTAGGGATAAGTCATACTTGCATTTGTTGACATTTATTTAAGGTATTAGTAATTATTTAAAAAAACAACAGTTACATCTTATAGATTAAAAGAGTCTATCAACATGATCAATTAAAAAAAAAAGAACTCATAATGGCATCAGACATTAAAGTAGAGAAAAAAAAATAAAAGGATTTCTCCAAACTACAGAATATTTTGTCATGATAAAATGTTGCTTAGTCACATAGACCTATGCTAGCCATAATAGTACACAACCATTGTACACATCTGTTAGACTTGAAGAAAAGTGTAAAGACAGTTGCATATAGGAGTTTTACAACTGCATCATTCTGATGCATTTGGTTTATTTCTATAAAAAGGCACTAGACCTCGAATCTCTGTGAATTTGGATTTTGGCATGTCCCTCAGTCCACACAACTCAAATGGGTTCCAGACATTAGTTGGTAAAAGTTAAGGCAGTTGATTGTTGTGCTGGTCACATGATGCTCTTGTTAAATGCTGATCATAAAACAGATGACCTTTACAACATCTGCCCTATATCTTGCAAGGTCTGATGGGGTACTTTTAAAACGTAAAGGCTTAAATAAGCCCTTGAAATCCTAAGATCAATAGAATGAGGTCAGTTAGAAAAAGAACAAAGACCAAAATTGACAACCCGAAACCATAAAAATAAATTGACAAAACTTTTTATTCCCAAACCAACTTTAAACAAATTTTATAAACCAACAAAAACAATAACAAACAAAAGTGCTGTTAGAAATAATATTTACATGGAATATAAGCAAAATGAATGGAAATACTCAGTCCTATACATATAAAAAAATGTTTTTTAGTTGCCTTAATTAAATGAGATCTGCATTTAATAAATGCTAGCACAGAAGTTAATATAACAAAATATATTGCATTTTCCCAAGGTTTTCATATACTAATTGGTTGTTTGCTTTTAATTTTTTAAATCAAATTTAAAGCTATTATTGTGTATTTATTTCAGTTAAAAAAACAAATTCACTTCCTCAAGTGTTGGCAGATAGGACAGTAAATATATGCTATTTAGAATCTAGTTTGAACTTGTTTTTTTGGTCCTAATTTCACTGCTAATTAACAAGTACAGGATACAGAGCTGGCTGACAATTTCCATTGGTTATCCCAAAATCCAGCACAATGAAATCCACCAGGACCTTTATGCTTCACTTCTGGTCCTGTTATGACAAAATCAGGCAGCAAATTGGAGAACTGAAAGAAGAAAATGACAATGTTTTTAGTTCTTAAAAAATTAATGTGTCATAATTTGCTAAATTGACAGCATGAGAGGAGCATTCATGTTGAGAAATGACAGAAACCTAAAATTCATCTTGTCATAAATTTACAGATGTTACTTTAAAAGAAGCCTAAGAGAACATTTTAAATAAGTACCGGTACATTCAATGTTGCAAGAGTTCACTTAGGCTGTACGATACTTTTTCTCAAACAATTTTCTTTGTTGTATCATTTCGGTGCATTTTTCCCCAGCTCTCACCTTCTACTGACAGTTACACACAATTTCTCAAATTTTTTTCTTTTATTGAAATTTTTCTTTTGTTTCACCAAGGCTTTTGCCTATTACTCTCTCCAAGTTGAGAAACACTGCTAAAGAAAAACTTTTACTTACTGGAGATCTAGCCATGGGTGGTATTGTAGGTGTCGCCAAGTTAACAACATCTTCAAGTCCTTCCTCTGAGAGGCCCATTAGTATCATAGCCAGACCCTGACCATGAGGTGCCAATGTCATTAGCCCTACACCAGAAGATTGATATCGGCATCTGCGTCCCAGAAGTAGACTTGCAGCGGTGGATTCTATCATAGATATGATACAATTTGTTCATCTTAGTAATGTGAGAGATATTTTTAGTTTTTTGGTAATTGATAAAATTAGACTATTTTTTAATGATTTCCACTCGCAGCGGTGGATTCTATCATAGATATGATACAATTTGTTCATCTTAGTAATGTGAGAGATATTTTTAGTTTTTTGGTAATTGATAAAATTAGACTATTTTTTAATGATTTCTAATATTAATATAGTGTGTATTGGCCTTCCATCATAAGTCTAAGAACATTTAAAAAAAAAATTAAAACTATAGCCATTATAGACAACATTAAAGACTGGAAAGGTCTGTCATTGAAAGGCAAAAGACAGAGAGGAATGGAGAAAAAGGGTGGACAGATGTGTGGTGCTACAACAGTTCAACAAACTAAGGGACAGGTGAAGGTGATATTTTATTATTATTATCGTCAACGGACGCACAAGTATAATAAAGTTAAACTTTTTCTTGCTGCACCTATAGACTTAATGAGAAAGTGAAATAGAAGTCACCTGCTTTTAGAGGATACAAAATTAAGATAAGAGCTGATCTAACAGTCCGCAAGAGATGTTAATATTCTCAAATCAAAACTTTTTTCTTTTCTTCATATAGCCTGCATTTTGCTGCTGAGTTCTAAAAAAAATAGGATTGAAATAGGATTGAAATCAAAGAACTTCAGCTCAGCAGTAAAAATTGCTAGATCCTTTAACCCACACTGTATCTATCCTCTGTTGAGAAATGATTTAGCATGTTATATAACGGATTTATGTATGTTCAACAAGATGTCATTACTAGCTTTAAAGTTATTAAGCAGGAGCTGCATTTTAAGATTTCCAATTTCCAAAGGGGCACAACAAACAGTTCAGTGTAGGCTACATACCATTGCCAGGTAGATAGTTCAAGTCCCTGAGATAACTCAAGTATTTTTCTGTCAGTAGGTTTTCATTTGGATTGCCTAAAATTATTAGGTTGTAGTCATCTAGACACAAAAAGAAAGGAAATTATACAGAGATAATAAATATACAAGGGAAGAGGAGAATGGGAGTGATAGAAAGCTGTAAGAGTAAGAGTTTTAAAAAAAAAGACATTCAAACATAGATCTAGTATTATATTTGATGTTGATGCTATTCAGTTTTGCAGTGTGTTTGCAGAACTATTATCTAGTAGTAAGACCAATAGTGTAAAAAAAAAATGTCATGAAATTTTTGATTGAATAATAATGTAGAATATCTATGAATCTTAAAGACTATTTCTTAAAATTCTAATAAAATTGACATAAACAGATTACTGACATTTGAACGAACAGATAATAAAGAATGTAACATTGAAACATGATTTTGAAGGGTTAAATACCTAAATGATATAAAGTAAGCATATACAAATAAAAAATTCCTTTTAAAACAAGTTAATATAGAGCAGATGATATAATGCACATTAGTTTTAGGGCAAAAAGTTAAGGATGTCATGTGGCCAGCACAACAAATGACCATCCTTAATTTTTGTAACTAACATAAGATACCTATTAAAACTAGGTGGATCCTAAATTAAGAATCTTGACTTCAGAAGAATTTTAATTCAATGAGTTTAAACCTTCAAGTACATTAACACAAAGCCATCATTCCAGCACTAAACATATATACAATTTATTTTAATAATTAAGAATATAGTTTGGATATGTACCTTTATATGTCTTCTATTCATAAAACAACCCACTGAAGTACTAATATATAAAAGTAATAAATACAGGTAGAACAGTTATTCCTATTTCTATGTTGATATTTGAATCAGATCTTGTTCATATTTACCTAATATCATCTTATCCACTTCATAATCCTCCAAAACTGAGACCACAGCATCAGAAATCAGAAAGAACTGATTGGCAATGTAAGCTGCATGTCTCAGTAAAACTTCAGATCTAGTGTCGTCTAACTGAGTGCCTGCAAGATTCATTTAAATATACGTGCCACTACTATATTAGCAGCCTCACACAATTATACAAAATTGAACTAAATTTCAATCTTAACAAACATTTTTTTTTGCCAACATGATAACAAAACTTGGAACACTTCAAAAAGAGGGCTTTGATATCTTAATTAGGTTTACTTATTTATCTCATGCATTTCAAATAAAGACAATAATTGCATACATTAAAAAATTTTTGAAAATCTGATTAAAAGTTAAGAAATTTAATTCAAAAACAAAAATTGTGAAAAATTGATTGAAAGTTATGAAATTTAATTTAACAAAAAAGTCCAGGTATTGTCCAGACTTTAAAGACAATGAATTATATTAGTCATACAAACCAACACATATAAGAAATTGACGCTCAGCTATTCTTCTGGCAGGCCCATAATTATGAGGACCTCGAATTAATCCATTCTGTGTTCGAGTCTTCCAGTCTTGTATAAGGGCCCATTGATTAGATTCTCCCAGACTTGATGTAAAAAAAAACAATTATAAAATGTTTTAATGTGATAATGGATTTAGAACAACAGGTAAATCATTTCCACTGTATAAAAGTACTGAATGTTAAAAACATTTACAATTGGAGCACACCAAAGTGAACCTTTATTAAGATGTAGGCCTACTTCTCTAATAGAATGTACTTACAGACAATAAATCTGTGGGAAATCCAGGGCACTAAACTCCAGACTTGTACCATCTATCTGTCATTAGGATGAGAAAAGTTAGTTCAACAAAGTTGATTACTTAAATTACTAACCCAATGAAATGTGGCAGTACTTTGGCTATGTGACATATTATATACTTACATTAAAATGTTTGATACTTTGTAGGTTTAGTCCTCTATTGCTCACATCTTTCTTCAGTTGCAAACATTCAACATTTTGGGTTGTCAGTGTCAGTACATCTGAAGTCACATTGATCTGTTGGTCAAGACAAAAAAAAAAGGCTGAGCTACAATGATGTTATTCAAATTAAAATACAAATTTTTTACATTCTTTGCAAAATGTTTCAAGGGAAAGGAGAAAATGTTCATGCCAAGCAACAAGAGAAAACAGAAAGTTTCACAAATGATTCGTCATGAAAAAAAAAAAAAAAGAGCTCTCGTTATAAATGGTAAACAGAGAGGTCAGAGGTGGATAATAAAGAGGAGACAGATCCAAAGAATTTTTTATGCTTTTTTTTTGTGTTAAATTCTTAACAAAAACTTTAAAATTCTGCTCTTAAAGTATTTAGACAAAAAAATTCTAATTCATAACTAATGTTAAAAAAAAAGCTTTTTCTTTATACAAATAGTGAAAGAATACACCAAAGAATAATTAAATTAAAAAAATGAGCATTTCAGAAAGTACTGACTCTGTGTTATAAACTACTTTCAAGGAAACATTATACATTTAGTTTCACTTGCCTTGATGACACTAGTTCTGAATGGAATTATTTGCTGCAGCACTGACAGACCCTTCAAACCATCTCCAAAGGCAGGGTTGACAGTGACTAGCCTAAACAGCTGCTTACTACTCTCCTCACTTGCAGCAGAGCAGGGTGCATCATCTCCCTTGGAACAAAACTCTTTGGGGATCAGAGACTCAGAAATTTTGCTGATGAACTTCCTAATCTGAGCATCATTGACACATCCCCCATCGTTGGTTTCTCTGGGAAAAAAGCATCAGAGGTCACAAGTAAATTATTTACAAGAGGTTGCAACTGACTTATTTATGGGAAAAAACTAGCATAACAAATGAATCATTAACAAGGCAAATAAAATTAATACATTTAAAACAATTTTGATTATCTTTTTTAATCTTTTTTAAAATTGTTTTTATTTATTAATTTATTTTTATGACTTTTATTTTATTATTAGCTAATTTTGGTAGATGTGATGAAAGTATGAACTAAATATCATTTCCACACACAACCAAGCATGTATAATATTGATGCTGTCTTTTTGTCTACAAATATTAGTGTCTGAACTCATTACAAAACATTTGAATGTTAACAACAAAACAATTCAGATATTTAAAGGACATCTTTTGTTGCCAAGAAACCTAATCACACATCAACGTACGGTACCAGCAAACAAAACTATAACTGTACCAACAAACAAAACTAACTTTGTGTCCCACCACCAGTGCTCCAAGTTTGGTAACTCTGTGTAAGTGACATCCACTTCAGATTCTTTAAGCAGTCTGACGGCACGCCTGACAAAGTAAGGATGAACAGTGCGGTCGTTAGCACCAATTCTAGCCAACACTGGGATACCCTATATGTCCAAAATTAAATGCAGTATGAGTGAAACAATCTCTACTAAGAGTTTTCAATAGGGATGGTTTTTAAACAAATAGTTCCTTTGGTATTCACATTTTAGAACTGCATCATGTAAAATTTATGAATGATTTAGCAGTAGATAATGAGAGAAATTTTTAATAATCTGTTTGTATTTCCAACTTGTATTTGTGCATATTCAGGTCCTGGCATTGAATTATTTAAAATAAACAGTTTCATTCTCACAATAAGATCATGCCTATAAAAATGTGGCCTACCTTAAGATTACCCAGATGCTTATCCACATCATTTTCTCCAACACACGACTCCATGACAGATTTAACTGCAGGATCAGTGTGACTTGTTGATATATCATGCCTAAATCCACACACAAACACATCAAGTTTCAAATTACTTCTTAAATAATTTCAGAAATATTTATTGATAACTCCCAGATATATATATACCTGTACTAATATACTAATACTGTAAATCAAAACTATAAATTGTTTATTTAAATAGATAAAAGGTTGGGTTCTGGGTTGAACAATACACCTACTTTTTGTTCAAACACAGTTTGGCATAGAAAGATAGTAAGAGATGGAGCGCAAATATATCACATATAAAAACACTGCATTCATTAATTATGTTCAAATCTTAAGTTTAAAGAAAACAAAATATTTTTAAAAATGTAATAATGTCAACATATCATTTTGAGTGAAAAAAATTTATGCTGACTAAAATGATTAAGTGTTACCAACAAACACTTGGTTGTCGTAGGGTAGTGGAAGGAGATAGGTAAGTGGACAACAAACAAAGGAGTAATAATCAGAATCAAAGTAACTAGTACAGTAGGTGGGTACAGTTAGGAAAGAAACAAAAGTAATTTACCTAAAAAATAAGTTACTGTCTCCATACTCTTCCTTTTTAATCCAGCCAGCCAATGAGATTAGGCCAGTTGCTCTGTCTGGGAAATGCGTGGCTAGATGCCATGCTCCATGACCTCCCATTGAATGACCTTAAGAAAGTGAAACCTATGTCTTTATTCTATTTGAACAACAGAGAAATTTTATTAGTTTTTCTTAGAATTAAAATTGTGCCATTTTAGAATTGAAACGCTCAAGTTTAAAAAAAAACACAAAAAAACTTTTAGTTTTCCTTATGGCTGACAAGTACAGTAAGTAAAGTTTCAGAACTTGTGATCTGTAGGGCAGATGAAGCCCCATGGTTAACGAGGGTGTCATTTGACCAGCAAAATGACCAACCGCCTTTAATTTTCCCCAACTTATGTCAGGTACCCATTAGACTTGGGTGGAGTCAGGGGTAGTCTAAATTCTTGTAACTAAAAATCTCAATCTTCCCTAGGATTCAAAACCTGAGACTCTTGGTTTGGAAGCCGAGCACTTTAATAGTCAGCTACCATTCCCACGGCTGACTAATTATAATGCAAATTATTATGGTGTTATTACAATATTGTTATGCTTAAAATGATTTCTAACCATAATAAAAATAAAGAATAATGAAGTAAAATCAAACATTTTACTCAGTCAATTAGCCTAATGTATCTCTTTATAACTTTTGGCCTATTTGCTACATTATATATTTGCTGATTTAAAGTTCACAGTATTAGTATTCACAATATTGAAATTACTTCACAATAGTAACAGAGTGGATTAAGCTGTTAAATACAATTTTAAAATATTTAAAAGACCTATTTATTATCAAATATATATTTAAAAATATATAATTGTCATTATACAATGTCAAAACAATTCTCATCAGTTAAAAATGAAAAAATAAAATCTAGGAAGCACATGTTGAAACTTTATTTCATGGCTTTTCCCAAAATGTTTCTGTAATTCTCACCCTTTAATGCTAACATATTTTTCATCCTCTCTCTTAAAAAAAAAAAGCTTTTAAAAATATTTTCTAAACTTCAAAAGCAAAAAATTTTTTTTCATAAGCATAGTTTTTTTTTAATGAGGTTACTCTGGTCGTGCGGTTTGCTCGCTGGACTGTCGTTCGGATTTATCGACGGTCGAGGTGTCAAACCCTGCCCGCTCCCATCCCCCGTCGTCCTGCAGGAGGTTTGGACTAGGAAGTAAACTATCTTCAACTCTGAAGGAACATCCGAATTATGTAAAACATTTTACAAACAAACTCTAATGGTCTTCTTAGTTCCCCTGATACTGGTAAAAAAAAACACAACACAAAGTATTATTGAAACATCCATCAAATAAAATTACCAGCAAATAAAACTTTATTTGGATCAGTCTTCATTTCTAGCCAGCTGGAGCCTTGTGACATCTGATGAAGAGCTTGTATAGCTGCCAATGCTGTCAATGCACCTGGACCCTCCCAATTGTGGGCACCATGTCTGTAAAAATATAAAAAAATAAGGAAATTTGTATGTATTGAAGAAAACAAATGATGAAGGTTTTCTTGCATTTTGACAAAAACTTTTGTTTTATAATTTTTAATATTTGTTTTAGATGTAATTTTTTTAAAAAGAATTTCAACCTTAAACTTTTTTTGCTGTAAATATATTTATAATAATGATAGAACAAGGTGACAGAGCAGCAGAAAACTTAGCTGCAGCACCTAAGATACTGGTTTCCAGCCTAAGTGAAGCTCTGGATTTTTTTTTTCTTAAGATGTTCCTGAATCCACTCCTTTCTAAAGTTGAGCTGACATCTGTTTGGGAGAGATAAATAAATAAGTCTTTTCCTGGCCTCTTGAGTTCCTAGTTACACTGCAGAAACAAGTGATTTCTCCTTGATCAGCTCAACAGACTTAACATCTATTTAATAAACTTTACAGACTTCACTTCTACTAGATCAACTCTACAGACTTTGCTGTCTAAAAAAAATAACTATTATGTTAGGAATGTATTTTTTAAACAAAAAATTACAGCAGTGAAAATGAATAAAAAAGCATAGTTGCATACCTTGTTGGAGCCAGCAGCCACATTTTTAAAATACCAAATTCAAATTCTCCTCGAACCATTTTCTTATAGCTGTCTGCCTGATTCTGAGGTGGTACTGTTGTGCCATGAAGAGTCAGAAAAACAGGACAGATCTTATCTGGACAAAGTCCAATAGGCTCCACTGCCGCAGCATGCTGAACAGAACCATCATGGTCTAAGAAAGTAAAGAGAAATGAGCTCCCTTTGTTACGACAGCGCAGCACAAGTGCAACATTTTCTGATCCTTCTGATGTTTGTACCTTCAGCTCTAGGTCTATGTCAGTGCATGTTGGAGTTAACTGAGCTCCATGTGTCCTGTCTTTCAGCTCTAAGCTTATCACAACCACTTTAGTTTGTCCAGGAGCTATTGTATTGTAAGTATGAGCCAAGCTGGCAACCAATGTTTCACCTTTGGCTTGCTTTTGAACTTTGACATTTATTATTTTCAGCCAATTCTTAGCCATTAAGTTTGAGACAGGAAGAGGGATGAAAAAATTAGATGGGAGATAACTTTTCTGCACATCAGGGAGAAATGGTGGCTTCAAAATGTTAAAACTTGCTGACTTCATCAAAGAGAACTGGAAATTTGCATTTACCTTAGATCGCAGAGGGATAAAAATAGAGTGGACACCCCGTGACAATGTAACAGGAAACCAAAACTGATTCCTATGATAAAGGTCACCAGCTATAGGTTTTTTTTCAATGAAACACCTAGCTACACCCAGACATTGGTAGCTTAGCAATGTGTTATCTTCATTTACAAATATGTTACCTACAACCCAGCCCTGCCATTCAGTTATACCCATGGAACCCAAGGAACTCACAAGGTCATTCCAATTCACTTTTGGCCTGACTTGTACCATTTCATTGGCCTCATTTTGTTTGATCATGCTCCAGGTAATTTCACCCCCGAAAACTAATTCAGAGTTATATTTTGTTGAAGCATGAGATGAAAATCTAAACCTTGATGCATTTTGAATGCCTCCAAATGCAGCAAGAGGATCGCCATCAAATTCTGTTTTACCAATTCCAAATGGCCCAATGAAATGCCACTCTTTAACGAAGTCACTGTGCTTCCCGACAAGTTTTATTGACTGCTTAAAACAATAATCTCCTTGTTGTTTCTGTTTCCTCAGGTCAAAGGTCATTCCAGACATAGACCATGCCCAAGCATCATCAGCATTTTTCTCCAGGTAGATCATTAAACAAAGTAAAGTAGCATCTGAAATCTGGAGAATACAAAAATAACTATAGAAGGAGAAACACAAATTTAAAAAGAGCTAATATATTGGTATATTAAAATAAAAACAATATTTAGCAAAATAAAAGTATCAGTAATTTGAACTATGGATAATGATTCTGTTAATAATTAAACAATTTTTTAGGCAAACTTTAATAGCAAAAATTATCTTTATTAATACCCTTGAGTTTACATTTAACAGTCAAACAAAAACAAAGAGAGATCATGTGGCAAGCCATCATTTTAGTCTAAAAGCTTTTCTAAGAAATTTTCTTATGAGGTGCAGGCATTCAAAGTAAATAGAAGATTGTTACAATCTACAGACGAAAAGTATCACCAGGGGAAATGAGCATCATTAAACACTAGGCTACTGGGCATCTACAACAATCTTAAGCACAAACCGTGACTCCTTATTAGTATTATTTTAGCATGTCTCTACTATTTTATTTTTTTTATTACAGTACCTTATCTTGATGCCATTGATTGTAAACAGCACTATTTTTAACACCATCGACGGGGCACTTGGCATGCCGTTCCAGAGTGGCTTTTTCTTGAGAGGTAAAGTCTGATGATGATAACTGATGGATAAAATAATTGCACTAAATATTACAACTTAATAAATGTATAAGTATAAAAACAACATTCAAGAGTTCTACTTGAAGAGGATTTTGAAGTAGCAACTTTCATTGTCATTTATAATTTTCTATAGCTGGAGTTTTCAATCTTTTTTTTTAATTTCTTATTTAAATTGGAAACAATCCCAACATTTTCCCTTTTAACTTTTAGTGTTATTAGAAAACACAAACTGCCATTGTTTTTCTTAGAAGTGTTGTAATTAAATTGATCTATATCAATAACTATATGATTTTGAAATTTTTTGAGTTTTTTGGCACATTGGCAATAACTATATGTAATTCTAGACCATTATGAAAATTTCTTCTATTATATCCAGAGTGTGCCAGACCTCTCATCCAAGTGATGTGTAGCCATTATTATTATGATTATGATTGCATCAAATTGTTAAAGTAACACAATATCAGAGAAACACAACATCACAAGAGTGACAAGGATTTATTTATAATTATTATAAATATAACTAAAATTATTATAGAATATTATTAATATTACTAAAATAAAAATAATTATGAAATACCCCGTGTAAATAAGTAAACCGTTACAGGATATAAAGATAAGCATTTTTTTAAAATCTGAAAGTAACCAATTCTGTGAAAGAAGTGCATGACAAGAGAGCCAAATGTTTGTTTGTTTGTTTTATATGTATTCGGATGTTCCTTCAGAGTTGAAGATAATTACTTCCTAGTCCAAACCTCCCGCACGACGACGGGGGATGGGAACGGGCAGGGTTTGAACCCGGGACCATCGATGAATCTGAACGACAGTCCAGCGTGCAAACCGCACGACCAGGCAGCCATCTGTAGTAGTTTTCTATATTACTCTATCATTATTCAAAATACCAGTATGGATCACCATGTACTGCAGCATCTTAAACTCTTGTACAGGATAAATTTATTGGACAAATACTGAAAGATGAAGATGAAACACTCTCATTGATTCAAAAGCTCAAAATGATAAATATCTACTTTTGAAGAAAACTCTTATCAACATGCAGACAATGTTATACAGGTGCAGCAGCTGTTACAAAATATTCCTGGCTGTGAGGACGCAAATGCAATTGATGTGAATGAGTGGTTACAAGCTGAAGATAACGATTATGAAATTTTAAATGATCAGCAGATGGTTGGAATGGTTTTGAAAGAACCAGAAGTCTCAGACAAGAGTGTAGATGAAGCAGACGATGACAACCAGCGGAGGGTATCACACTCACACACTCAGATGCTTCAGTTGCCTTTGACGTAGCGCCATATTACTTAAAACAACTGTCTGCCTCGATCAAAGCAGATGTTTTTTTCTGAGGTGTTGGTGTAACTTTGCTTCAAAAGAGAGGTCCTTTTCTCTTTGACAAAAAAATGTAACAGACTTTTTAAAACCAATATAATATATCTATTTTAAAACTACATGTAACATTCTTTTGTTTTATTAATTACACTGTCTAACTATTGAGTCTACACACTTAGGTTTGAGTATTATTTTCATCTTAGTTTTTTTTTTTTTCTAAAAATATCAAAATTTGAGTTTGGGATTAATCAGACTTGAAGTAAGTTTAAGATACCAAAATTTAGATTATCAGGACTACCCTGTATATTTAAACAGAATTATATCTAGACTCTAGATCTAGACATTATATTATAGATCTAATATAGTCAATATAGACATTATTGTCATTATAGATCTAATTAATATAATTTTAATAATAATATTTAATGAGTTTTACCCCCTTTTTCTTGGATAAAGTTTCTTTAGGTACAAGTGCCTGTATTAAAAAATATAATAAAATGAACGACAAAGGTCTGCACATCTTGATGCAATAAATCTGGATCTATATTCTTGATATCGAATACAAATATCTTGAATCTAGAGTTTAGATCTATTAGGGTCTAGGTCTAGATAGTAGATGTCTAGATCTATTCACTAAAAACCGAGACATCTAAAAAGCGAAAGTTAGAGCTTCCGCAAAAGCGAAAGAACGATTTTCCGTTTGGTGTTTCTCAAACATATACTGGTGCGCCCCACTAGATGAAAACAAAAGATCGTCCGAGACCCCTTACCAGCTGACTGAAATAGCACTGCATGGGCGTAGCCAGGGGGGGGGGTTCTTGGGGTTCAAACCCCCCCCCGAAATGAATGGTTTTGAGTTAACCACCCCCCTTCCAGTTGGGGTTTGAAGCTAAAAAGTACCTCTTCAATATAAAAAAAAAGCAAATTACACACTATAAAATCTGTGAGCGTAGCCAAAGGGGTTTTGAATTTAAATTCCCCTCCTCCAGATGGCTTTTTCTTTCAAGTTTAAAACCCCTCCAGATGGTTTTGAGTTTAAAATTCCCCTACAGAGCGTTTAGAGTTGAAAACCTCTCTCTTCAATATTATTTTAAAGCAAACTACAGTCACCAAATTCTATGATCGTAGCTAAATGGGGTTTTGAATTAAAAACAAAACAAAACAAAAAAAAAAAACAGAGATTTTTTAGTTTAAAACCCCTCAACAGATGATTTGACGAAAAAACTTTCCTTTTCGATATAAAATCTAAAGCGAAATACAGGCATGTAATTCCAAGAGCGTAGTCAAGAAAGGTTACAAATTTCTACCAGTGGCTTGGGCTCCATTAATTAAGTGTGAATAGTCTTCTGCCGAAATTGAAAATCATGGCTAATGGATAGATGGCTAAGACAGATTTTAGGAGTCAGTCATAGAGATCGGGTCTAAAGCAAAGAAATCATATGCCGAACTGGGAGTCGAATCCTTAGTAAGGTTGTGACAGAGCGACGCATGAGGTTTTGCGGGACATGTTATCCGACAAAATGAATTACGCAAAATAAGAGTTGCGGAAACAGCTTGCCGGAAAATGCGCCGAACGGCGCGAGAGGGTCTAAGTCAGTAAGAATAGCACATTAGGTTTTTAAAATAAAACTTTTTAATAGCAAGATAATGCACTGTAGATACCTCAGAATATGCATTTTGTTGGCTTTCAATACCAGAAATAGTGCTCGGCGGCTGGGCTTCGCCCCGCGCTGGGGGAGTGCTGCGAACTCCCCCAGACCCCCTTACTAGCAAGGGCGGGGAGTCTACAATAAACGTCTTCCGAAAGGGTCAGAATGTAATAAAGATTAATTATGTAGACACACACACACACACACACATATATATATATATATATATATAATTTTTTTCCGCGGGGGGGGGGGGGGGAGGGGATCCCCCCCCCCCAAAACCCTCCCCGAAAAAAAATCCTGGCTACGCCCATGTAGCACTGTATTATCCAACGATGCGAGCCAGAAGCGTTTTAAGAAGTGTATGAAAAAGAAAATAAATCACTAAACTTATAGAGTATATATAATTTCCGGATGATTGTTCTTTAAAGCTAGTCAGATTGTGGATTTTTTTTCTTCTAAAATACTCTGCTAGAAAAGTTCTTTCTGGAGAGAGTAATGGAGAGGCTAAGTACTCTTCAACTTGGCTAGGCTATGGAGGGGGCTTGAGGTTCGACACCCGACTTTCTTCTTCCTTCTCCCAGATAGGCCTACCCCCATCCTCGCACTGGTCCACAAATAAGATTGGGCCACAGCGCTCTGAGCACATATAAAAAAAGCTATAATAATTTAGCCTATGCAGCAGGTCTTCCTCATCCAGCAAGAGGCCCTGAATCGATGTTTGAGAGCTTTAATTCAATCATACTACCCAGACCTCCATTCTCCGGAATACACTTTTTTAAACAGCCACAGACTATCGTCTCGATGGTTACCTGTATTGGTTCGAACACTGACCACCGCCGTCCCCCGTCACCCAGCGGTAATTATGAATTTGAATTACGACAGACCATCTTGTGGTTTCATTAGAACTCTTCAGACTACACAACCAAACCATCCGCTCACCATTAATCAAGGTTATATCAGAAACACTTACACTTACACCATAACACATGAGAAACAAATAAACAGTCAGTGTCTGTTCAACGTGGCATTTTAAGATTATTAACTAGCATTCTGACTTTTTAAGTACTGTTGATATGGTGCGCAAAGGTGCACGCGTTCAATATAATAAAGTATGGTTTTCTGCCATGACACTTATGGTAGTTGTTTGCTTATTGCTGACTGAGAACCTAGATCTTAATCAACAAGTACCTTGAACAATAGTAAATTACGATAGAACAGAAACCATGATTTGACGTAAAATATATGATATTTTCAAAAACATTTATCTATCTCGTGAAATGACTTTTATAACTCTCACTACTTTGTAACATCTTCACTGAACACTTCGTTTAGAAAGTAATTTAAACAGATCGATCTAATCATTTTGATTGGAGAAAATGAGGTAAGTAACTTGTGAATTTTGATGGCAAATATATTAAATGAATTTGTTTCCCATTACTTACTAAACTTTAAAGCCACACAAAAGGTATCTAACTTTTAAAACTGATGTGTGACAAGAAAAACAACACATTACCTTCTTTATACAACTTATAATAAAGCTTAATGACAAGTTCAAGCAGAACGTCAACATCGATTCAATTTTCTTTGTTTCTTAGAGAGAAATATATATTTAAGCACACATGACATTAAGTACTAACAAGTTACATTTTCCTTTTTTTTCTTCGTTCACCCCAAGTGAACCCAATTGGGAGGCGCGGTTGTTGAGTGGTAAAGCGCTAGCCTCATGAACCGGGGTTCGTATCCTGGTGAAGACTGGGATTTCGAAATCTTAGGGCGCCCCTGAGTCCACCTGATATTAGTTTGGGGAAAAGTAAAGGTGGTTGGTCGTTGTGCTGGCCACATGACACTCTCGCTTATAGTGGGTCACAGAAACAAATGACCTTTACAAATCTGCCCTAAAGACCGCAAGGCCTGACTGGATAACTTTACCTTAAGTTGGAGAGTCACTGATATTATATACTGATGTCGTTATAGCTCTGCTCCTATGCTGAAGCCTATGATGCGCACCGAGGCACTGTTAAAGACGAGTGATGAACAGAGGGTAGAGACAAGATGGTGGACTGTCGGCTAAGTAGATGGAGAAACAAACCTAGAGAGAGGTTGGAACTGCCTGAGTTGTAGAAGGGATCATTGCCAGTGTGGACAGCAGGTGAGAAGCAGTGTAGGTTGTCTGATCAGGAAGAAATCTTGTGAGGAAACTGGAAAGGTGGCTGCCAGGTCGTGTGGTATGCGCGCTGGACTGTCGTTCGGACTAGTTAATGGTTTATACCGAGTTCATAAGCTCAGCTTAAAAAGCGATTAATGCTGTCAGGTATTGACGTCTGTTACTTTTCTTCACTACTGTGTCTGTCATCTTTAGAGAGTTCTTTTGACATTTTCTTCTTGTTGCTTTTTGAGAAGAACCCTCTAGTTAATATTTTGCCGCTAACTCGGCGCTAACTGTATTGTTTGTACTCTTCCAGACGCTAGAACTCAATTGAGCACATTATAAAGTCAAGCTCATCCCTCTCATTACATATTAAAAATATTAGAACTGATCTGATCAGTTTGTTCCCTTTTGAAATCTATACATATTGAGTTCGGACATCTTATTAGTTTATGATAAGTTAAATGTACGGTATAATGACATATCAACGTATCTCGTAACCTTTACGTCTCTGATGTATCTTTCACGTGGTTTGCTCAACAATTACATTTATAAACTTACTCTGAGTTTGTTTTTGGCATCGCTGCGTTTTAGCCTTATGAGTATTCTTTCAATACTGAGACAAATTTGGATAACACATCACAAGGAAATTCCCTTTAAACAATAAATACTCATTGTCAATATGGAAATGGAATGTCAAACTCTGCTTTGCTAGAAACAATGTGATATCAAGGCGAATCAAGCTACCCGTTCAAGATGTATTTTTGTTTGTATCGTAGAACGTCTGCCAATGTTTTCCACATGAATATTCTTCAAACGTCTTGTGATTTGTTTTCAACACTTAATGACGATGGAGATGCCTACCATGACGTAGCGTGCTGAATAAGAAAGGCAGGGAGCATGTTCCAAAGGCTGCGGCCTATTTGGACAAGCCAAGCCATTAGACTAGAGACAAAAATACACCTTCTTAGCACAATAGTCATCGCAACAGCAACATATGCACGTGAGACATGGATGTCATCTGCCAAAATTGAGAAAACACTAAATGTGGCTCAACTAAAATGGCTAAGACGGAATTTAGGAGTCAGTTATATAGGTCGGGTCTCAAACAAGGAAATCTTATGCCGAATTGGGAGTCGACCACTTAGTAAGGTTGTGACAGAGAGTCACATGATGTTTGCGGGACATGTTCCCCGAGAAAATGAACTACGCATACCTAGAGTTGCGATGACATGGAGGCTAATACGAGGAAATCGCAAACAGGGACGCACTCGTATAACTTAGCGCCACACTTTCAGAACAGTGGACACCAGGTGAAAAAAGGCTTCAGACATAGCCAGTGACAGATCTTTGTGGAGACAGCTTGCCGCTCAATGCGCCGAACGGATCGGGAGGATTTAAGTCTAAGTAATGTCTGAAAACTGTTGTCATTTAATAAACACTGACTATAGGTTGGCTCCCTGATATTATTTTGCTTTTCAATAATTTTGATGAAAACAGTTGCTTAAATCAAAGCTGAGTTACTATCCATGCAGCTGGTATGTAGCTGAGAGTACGGCTTAACGTTTTGCTGGAGATATAAAGTATAGTTGTAACGTCGTGGGCAATTGGATGGCATTTGAACCAAAAGTATTTTAAGCAGGAACAAAATGTAGGCATAAACATGTTCAGGTATCTAGTCACTGACATATATTTGTTTAATTGTTTTCTATTGCAAAGTGCAATTTTTGTTCTCACTTGAGTGTCACCCTCTTTTGGGTGTGACTGGTGTGACCCCGTGCGGCCTGCACCCTCTCGTGACGCCACTGTCCCCTTACATATCATTGCTGTAATATGCAGGCATAAGTACTTAACAGAACTATGTATCTAATCCTAACTTCGAATTTCGTGTAGATTTTTAAATGTCTTCCTTCTTAAAGTTACTTGACTCGAAGTCAAAAGCTAATCCAAAACTGAAAAGCGAGATTTCGCAAAAGTTCGAGTAGAGTGTTTAAGTGAAAAGATAGACGCCTAACCCATCTTCTTTTTTATGCATTTTTGTATTTTTTATTTTACAATTATTTGAGAACATTAAAGAAATCTAGAAGAACATACATAATTAAAATGAACAACGGAACACAGAATAAATCTTGTCATGACAGTTTCAATTGTTTGGGGCTACTTCCCAGACCGAAGAGCCACGACCTATCTATTCAGCTACCGAAGAGCCACGACCTATCTATTCAGCTACCGAAGAGCCACGACCTATCTATTCAGCTACCGAAGAGCCACGACCTATCTATTCAGCTACCGAAGACACCAGAACCTGACGTAGCGATTGACGGCGTAGCTTGCTTCATTCTATCTCTTGTATCTCCCCATCTCTGAGCGCCTCGCGTGCTGCATTGACGCCTCACTTTCAATCACTTCGAATGGATGGGAAAGGGGGGGGGGGGCAGAAGGGAACTTTATTCTGCCACCTCGTTTTCGCATCCACTTTATGACGGCGCAGAAGAGCCACGGTGGCGTCCGTCAGTACACCCTGAATTGTTTGCAATTGTACTCGCGTTGAATGGAAGACGGGTCGGTGCAAAACGATGGCGCCAGTTTGTGTTTCGTCAGTTAATATTGAATCATGCCAGGGCGCCTAGGACTTCCCCATTTTGCCTCCCATTTACTTATTAACACGATACAAATATTTGCCGTCTGCTCCTAGTTTTTTTAACGCGGGAAAAAAAAAAAGAGTTATAAAAGGGACGTAACACTGGCAGTTAATCCTGTGTGATGGCGAAGCTGCCCGACCAGCTCCGACAGGGTACCCACATTTTTTTCCCGCGCGGAGGTCTGAAATGATACCTTGCTCGCTCTCCTCCTCAATTTAGGGACCGCATTCACCCCTGGCGTTTAAAATGAATTAAAAGCTCTTCCGTTGCTACTAGATCTACTACTGCTACTGGTGTGACACACACTCATACTTAGATAAACACAACTTATCGACATAGACACACATACACACAGTGACAATCGTATCGCTTGTTTCATAGCCGTTGAAAAAAAAAAATGTTGAGAAAGGGGGAGGGGGGAGACAAAAAAAAAAAAAAAAATAAAAACCATCGGAACAAAAGTCTGGTTGGCGGTTCTATTGTCTGCGGGTCAGATAATATTACACGGGGATCTCGGCGACGGAGGCTTGAATGGCGAGGCGGGAAACTCGATACGGGGTTTTTGGGCTGACATGTGTCACTCAATTTCCCGCCAACCATTGTGTGTCTGTACAGGGGACGCTATTTGGTTCGTGACTGGCTCCAAAAGATTCAGAGTTATATCCCATTTCTTTCTTAAAATCATCCCCCCCCCCCCTTTTTTTTTTCTTTTCTCAATATCTTCATTTTTTAGGTGGCCACTTGGTGTGTTTGGCGTGACAAACTCCTTGTTTTCACCCCCCTGCTGTCCCGATCTTTCTTTCTTCCGTTCCCCCGTAATTTCATCTTCGTCATTATTATTATCGTCGTCATCACTCAAAGTGAAACTGTGGTCACGTGACTCTTAACTGGCTCTAGTAATCGCAGTAAACTTGTGACTAATTAAACACTTTGTTTAAACCTTGTTGGAAGCCCAGTCCCCTTGAATAGGGTGACGTCACAGATGGGAAACAAACGGCAAGAAGATCAATAATCTCTAGGGAAAACGCTTAAGCTGGATGGTAATCATTCCATCTTTACATAGGGCAAGTTGCTAATTGATACATGTTAATTATGAACAATGTGTGTTAAGATGGTGGTGGAGTGGGAAAGCGCTCTGCTACTTAACCAAAGGTCATGAAGTCGAATCCTAGTGGAGGGCTGAGATGATTTAATTCAGAACATATCCTTAGACAAAGGCGAAATACGTTCTTGAAAGACATCTATAACTTAGAAACCAAATAGAGCAAAACGAAATGAGGGCGGGCCACGTCTTACATGGCGCCGTACCTTTTAGAAGACATAACATTTGTAGGCACTGAATTGTAGGAGGCTTTGGATGCAGAGGCGTAGTGAGCAAAGCGTGCGCCCGGAGCAAGAAACTTTTTTGGCGCCTCCCCCCCCCCTATTTTCCATAAACATCACATAGAAATATAGGCTTATAAATTAAAAGTATTTAATAATAATACAATACAAATAACCTTGGAATGTATTACCTAATTAAAATATCTACAATAATTCTTTTTGCGCCTCTGCGTGTGGCGCCCCATGAAAGTGGCGCCCGGGGCATCTTTTCCCCCCCTCCTTGACCCCCTCTCGCTACGCCTCTGTGTGGATGGATGTCTTGTGTCACCGATCTCTGCATACCGCCCTTAGGCGCCCTATGCTCCGAACGGCGCTGGAGGATCTAAGTCTAACAAAGTCTTTAAGGCGCCCCTGAGTACACCCAGCTCTATTGTGTACTTGATAGTAGTTGGGCAAAGTAAAACAACGGGGTGGTCGTTGTTCCGACCACACGTCCTCCTCATCAGCCGTCGGACAAAGTAAAGGAAATGTTTCTTTTGGTACTCTCAATGACTTCAGATCGACGTGGCCTGCATCTTAAAAAAGAGAATTCTTGAGGAGCTAAGGCAATTACGTCATGTCCGGCTGGTGACACTCGAGCCCCAGGAAACTTCTGAAGTCGTGGATGATGGCTGCCTTGGGACTCTGCATTTAACAGTAAAGTGCACGAATAGTGTCATTATTTAGCAAGAAGTGAACGTGGACAAGGTGATCCAGCTTCCAGGGAGTACAGTTTTATAGAGACAGCTTGGCCAAATGACGAACCTGCCTGACCAACTACAGGAAGGCGAGGGGTAGAACCAATTTAGAATGAAATACCATTTGTCTTTTAACCCACTCCCACCCACCAAATAAAAATCCCATTTTTTAACGTCCCATGTATAGAAGTGTAGCCTACGTGTCACTAAATAGTTAAAAGTTATTCCCCTTGTAAAGGGAGCTAATATCGTAATATTGTGTTTTACGTTTACGAACTTGAATAAATTGAAGATAACTCGTGCTTTCGGTGACAACATTGAGCGTTATTTTATTCAAAATTTTAACAAGACATTATTATTTCTTACTTTAGTTCTCAGATTTAATAATAAGATATTTTGACCAGTAGTGAATCCCCCGAGTCCCTTGAGTTGTAATGTATTATTGCTAGAGTATCTTTGTTTAATGCTCCGAATGGTCAAATAAGAAGCAGTAGTCAAATGGTCAAATAAGAAGCACTTGCCAAGTGGTCAAATTAGAAGCAGTAGTCAAATGGTCAAATAAGAAGCACTTGCCAAGTGGTCAAATTAGAAGCAGTAGTCAAATGGTCAAATAAGAAGCACTTGCCAAGTGGTCAAATTAGAAGCAGTAGTCAAATGGTCAAATAAGAAGCACTTGCCAAGTGGTCAAATTAGAAGCAGTAGTCAAATGGTCAAATAAGAAGCACTTGCCAAGTGGTCAAATTAGAAGCAGTAGTCAAATGGTCAAATAAGAAGCACTTGCCAAGTGGTCAAATTAGAAGCAGTAGTCAAGTGGTCTAATAAGAAGCACTTGCCTAATGGTCAAATTAGAAGCAGTAGTCAAATGGTCAAATAAGAAGCACTTGCCAAGTGGTCAAATTAGAAGCAGTAGTCAAGTGGTCTAATAATAAGCACTTGCCAAATGGTCTAATAAGAAGCACTTGCCAAATGGTCAAATTAGAAGCAGTAGTCAAGTGGTCTAATAAGAAGCACTTGCCAAATGGTCAAATTAGAAGCAGTAGTCAAGTGGTCTAATAAGAAGCACTTGCCAAATGGTCTAATAAGAAGCACTTGCCAAATGGTCAAATTAGAAGCAGTAGTCAAGTGGTCTAATAAGAAGCACTTGCCAAATGGTCAAATTAGAAGCAGTAGTCAAGTGGTCTAATAAGAAGCACTTGCCAAATGGTCTAATAAGAAGCACTTGCCAAATGGTCAAATTAGAAGCAGTAGTCAAGTGGTCTAATAAGAAGCACTTGCCAAATGGTCTAATAAGAAGCACTTGCCAAATGGTCAAATAAGAAGCACTATTTTAAAAGTTGACTAATTGGTCATGTAAAGCAAATCTCTTCTTCTGTGTTGTCTACTTGAGAATGTATGAGTCTTCCGAAACCAAGTCATCAATCTAGCCCAGGTTACGTGGGTTGGTTTTCAGACTCTTGACTCTACCGTGGTGCTGAATTTCACGCTTCATAGAAGGTCGCTTTGACATTCTAGGGCTTAAGTGTGTGTGTGTGTGAGTGCGTGTGTGTGCGTGTGTGTGTGCGTGTGTGGAGTAGGGATTACGAAATGTATGACATTTGATAAGTTGACTAAGGCAAGAAAAGGAGAACACATTTCGTGAGTGGAAAAAAAATCGAAAACTGAAGATGATGTGTGAATGAGGGAGGGGGGGGGGGATGAAGTATTTGGTGACGTCTCATCGGGGTATCGGAGCTGCCGATATTTAGATTCCGTTGCACGACGTCGACGATCATGTTGGGCGGTAACAAGGCATGGTCTTGTCTGCATTACGAGTCCGAGTCCGATGGACTGGTAACCAGAGGGCCGGAGTTACTGCTGAATGGGCCTCTTGGAATGGCGGTATCTCATTCTCTTTCTTCAAGTACATGCCCATGGTGTAGTGCACTGGTGCTGTACTTCCTCCATAATGATATTATTGTAGAAATGATTGAATTCACATAATGGGTGAACATAAACATGAATGTACGGACATTTTGCTGTAGTGTGTTTCTTATTGTCATGGAATAGTTGTGTCTCTAAATATGGGCGTAGCTTAGGAAGGGTGGGTTGGCGTAAACCCCCCCCCCCTCGAAATGATTTTTTGCTTTGATTCTGTTTATTTTAGGTGAGATTTTAATACTAAACCATCACTTGTCCAAGCGGGTATTGCAGTCAATTCCCCCTCTTCTATAAAACAAAACCAAAAAAAAAAAAAAAAGGTTGCAAACGACTATTCCCAAATTCCAAGAGCATAGCTAAGGAAGATTTTGATTTTAAAACCCCCTGCGAAATTTACGATAAAACCCCCTCTTCAATATAAGACTATCCATACATCAGTCACCAGATTCTATGAACGTAGCCAAAGAGGTATAGAGTTTAAACCCCCTTCAGCGGGCTTTGAAGCTAAAAAATATATCTTCAATATAAAAAGAAAAGCAAATTACACACTCAAAAATCTATGAGCGTAGCCAAGCCAGGAGGGGTTTTGAGTTTAAATACCCCCATACAGAGAGTTTTGAGGTTGAAAACCTCTATCTTCAATTTTACAATTTTATTCTAAAGCAAACTAATGTTACCAAATTCTATGAGCGTAGCCAAGGGGGCTTTGAACTTTAAAAAAAAAACAAAAAAAACTACAGATTTTTTAAAGTTTAAAACCCTTACAAAAAATGATTTTGACGATAAAACTTCCCTTTTCGATATAAAATTTAAATCAAACTACAGTTACCGAATTCCAAGAGCGTAGCCAAGAGAGGTTACAAATTTCTACCAGTAGGTGGGCTCCATTAATAAAGTGCAGTGAAACTGCCAAAATTGAAAAAGACTAAATAAGGCCCAACAAAGATGGCTAAGACGGATTTTAGGAGTCAGTTATAGGGATCGGGCCTCAATCAAGGAAATCCTATGCAGAACTGGGTGTCGACCACTTAGTAAGTTTGTGACAGAGCGTCGCATGAGGTTTTCGGGACATGTTCTCCGACAAATGAATTACGCTAATAAGAGTTGCGATGACATCCTAGTACAACTTGGCGCCACACTTTCATGGAGGTCCTCAGAGCAGGTGGGAAGAGGCTTCAGACATTGCCAGGGACAGATTTTTTTGAAAGCAGCTTGCCGCCCAATGCGCCGAACGACGCAGGAGGATCTAAGTCACTAAGAATAGCATATAAGGTTTTTGAAATAAAACTTTTTAATACCAGGATAATGCACTGTAGATATACCTCAGAATATGCATTTTGTTGGCTTTCAATACCGGAAATAGTGCTTGGCGGCAAAAAAAATGAAGGATCAGAATGTAATAAAGATAATTTATGTACACACACACACACATATATTTTTTTTGCGGGGGAGAAAAAATCCCCCCCCCCAAAAAAAAAAAAAAATCCTGGCTACGCCCATGCTAAATATTATAAAGGCTAGATGTCGAACTGTAAGGTAAAGCAAGAGTCGATATTGGGATCCAGTCTACTCCACTAACTCCAGTAACCACTAACTCCAGTAGAGTAACCACTAACTCCAGTAGAGTAACCACTAACTCCAGTAGAGTAACCTTTAACTCCAGTAGAGTAACCACTAACTCCAGTAGAGTAACCTTTAACTCCAGTAGAGTAACCTTTAACTCCAGTAGAGTAACCTTTAACTCCAGTAGAGTAACCATTAACCACTGAGCAAAAATTAGATGCTGATTTGTCAAAGTGGCACCAGAATAAGCATTTTTTAAAATAAAGAAATAAACCAAATAGAAAATCGATGGTGTCCCCACATTAACACGTTTATCTGATTGAAGAACGGAGCTGTTCCAATCACTATAGCTATCTGAAGCCTAGACACAATGACTTAAAAACACTCGGATCCTAGAAGTGGTCGATGTCTGGACTTTAGCTTATTTCTAATTAGATTAGTTTGTCATTTGAAATCTGGTGTTTATGTCTGTTATAATATCAGCGAGCGCTATATTTATTAAATTATTATTATCTGTGTTTAGAAGCATCCAGATATTATATGTATGTAGAACACTCATGAAACATCTTAACAATTTATTATCTATCTGCATAATGTACAATATGAAGCGCTTTTTACTTTTAGTTAGTAACTTAGTAGGTATATACTGTATGGGCCTATATATATATATATATATATTTGATTTGATAAAATTGATGTTAATGCGCTCAAACCACATGCTTCACTATATCAAGTAGAAGATTAAGACTTTGATGTTCAGCAATCAAGTAGAAGATTAAGACTTTGATGTTCAGCAATCAAGTAGAAGATTAAGACTTTGATGTTCAACATTCAAGTAAAAGATTAAGACTTTGATGTTCAACATTCAAGTAGAAGATTAAGACTTTGATGTTCAGCAATCAAGTAGAAGATTAAGACTTTGATGTTCAGCAATCAAGTAGAAGATAAAGACTTAGATGTTCAACATTCAAGTAGAAGATTAAGACTTTGATGTTCAGCAATCAAGTAGAAGATTAAGACTTTGATGTTCAGCAATCAAGTAGAAGATAAAGACTTAGATGTTCAACATTCAAGTAAAAGATTAAGACTTTGATGTTCAGCAATCAAGTAGAAGATTAAGACTTTGATGTTCAGCAATCAAGTAGAAGATTAAGACTTTGATGTTCAGCAATCAAGTAGAAGATTAAGACTTTGATGTTCAGCAATCAAGTAGAAGATTAAGACTTTGATGTTCAGCAATCAAGTAGAAGATGAAGACTTAGATGTTCAACATTCAAGTAGAAGATTAAGACTTTGATGTTCAACATTCAAGTAGAAGATTAAGACTTTGATGTTCAGCAATCAAGTAGAAGATTAAGACTTTGATGTTCAACATTTAAGTAGAAGATTAAGACTTTGATGTTCAACATTTAGTACCTTTTTATTTTATTTATTTACCTTTGAAATGTTTGTTATATTATCAGAGCGCCTACATTCTGAGCGCTAAACACATTTTATGTTTGATTCTATAACGTGTTTCAAAGTCTCCACTTCTGCCAGAATCGAGGTCCAATAACAAAAACGAATTGATTGTAGTTTCCTTGAGCTTGTCCACTGTCTGATGATATGGCAGTCTGCAGTATTAGGTCCTCTGACAATATTAGTATTTTTTATTGTTATAATAAATTAAATAATAATTGTTACTACTATTAAGCACTTTAGCCTAAAAATATAAATCTTTTCTTTTTGGGTTGAAATACATTCTCGACTAATCAATTTGATGTGTACAACTATTCCTAATTAATGATATGTGTCATTACACATGAATCAGTCGTCCTTTCTCCATCTCATGTTTTGTTCTGTCGCTGTCTTTGTGCCTGTCTCGTTAACCATGTTATTTATCATGACATAAGACACTGACAATGACACCTGTCAGGTGAACAGTTGCACCATGGCATGTCCTTTTCCAGGTAACGAAATACAAGCAGACAGAGCAGGGGAGAGAAGCAGATGCTAGACAGCAGGATACCGATTAGATAAGTTGCTAGGCCATTTAAAAAAAAAACATGATAAACAAGTCATTTTGGTGTTTGTAACGTTTCTGAGGGTTACTACGGTATTACACAAATTTCATATCGTTTAGATAGAGTTTAGAAATTGTGAAATATCTATGTCAATCGCACGAAATGTAGTCCTGCTTGTCCGTGTTAATTGGCAAAGCAATGAGTAGATCTAGCTAAGAATTAGTCAAATCAATTACACACTATGAAATCATGGAAAGATGTCAGGCGGTAACTTTTGGCGGACTTCATCTCAGGCTCATATAGTCTGCTAAAGAAGAAGCTTCATTTTTCAAAGAAAAAATGATTCAATAAAAGCCAAAATTATCTCCAAAACTGGTTGTAGCATCAATAACAATTATCAAAAAGCTTAAGAAATATTTGAAAGTTATCTTGGGGATTTTAGATGATACTTTATTTAGCTGATTGGGAATTCTTGATGATTCCATAATTACCTGAAGTTCTATTTGTTGAATTATGGTCCGACTCTTCCAAAGTCAACTGCTCTTCATAACAGGTTCTGAAATATTTACGTGCATGCATTATGGAAATTGCACAAACCAAAACTGAATCAGATGAAATGACTTATTTTATTTGTGACTGTTTGCTGTAGCTAGCCAACATAAAGATAATGTCAATAATATAGGGAAAAAAAGGAATTATAAATTACAAAAGATCCCCGAGTTTTGGTACTTAAGAAATGTCAGTAACATTAACTAATTAGTAGAAAATTTGAGCAACTTAGAGGAAAAGAGTTAAATTAATTTTTTTTTTAAAATCTAAAAACTTTAATGGACCCCTAATTAGTCTAGGAGGCGCGGTGAATGAGTGGTAAAGCGCTTGGATTCCGTACCGAGGCCCAGGGTTCGAATCCTAGTGAAAACTGGGACTTTCAATTCTGGGATCTTGGGCGCCTCTGAGTCCACCCAGCTCTAATGAGTTCCTAACATTAGTTGGAGAAAGTAACGGCGGTTGGTCGTTGTGCTGGACAAATGACACTCTCGTGAAACCGTGGCCCACAGAAACAGATGACCTTTACATCAGCTGATCTTTAGATCGCAAGGTCTGAAAGAAGAACTTTACTTTGTAAATTAGTAATGAATACCAAAGCACAACAATAAAATGTTATTTAAAAAAAAACAACAACAGATGAAACTTTTTATGAGGCTTTGACTGAATTAAAAATTTGTTTCCTTCATAACTTTGAGCGCCCTAACTTCTTCAAGTATTTCTTGGTTATTTCCCTTAGTACGTCTCTTGTTATATGCTTTATTTCTCTTTTCCACGCTAGAAGCAAAGGCTGGGTTGGGGTTAAAGGGGAGGAAACGTTCAGATGCTACGTAGCGACTAAGTGGGATGGGGGAGGATATATATACATAAGTTACGTTTTGTTACAAAGTAGGAGACGTTGGAAGATTTGTTACGTAATAAAACAAGAAACTATTGAAATAACAAGGGCAGTAACAAAAACTTTATTTCTAAAAAAACACTGCGTAAAAAAAAAAATCTTTACAAAAACAAAAAAAACAAAAAAAACAATAACAAAAAAAAAAAGCTTATCCAAAGCAAAGAACCTCAGAAATTTCTGGCATATCTCAATACTGCACGAATAATCTAATTCTTTTACTATATTAAATTAAATTAATTTATTACCACGAAATGATTAACTGATTCATTTTTTAAAATTCGTTTATGTTATTCACAAGTGTGTATCGCATATACCACACTGTAACAGACTAAAAGTGTTTGAAAAAACGTGGACAAGATGTAATATGATGACTAGTTTCATAGATACAGCCACATCTCTCAATAAGAAGCATTTATTTCCCTTACTCGATGCCAAACAAAATAAGTAATAACAAATAATTAATTAACTAAACGGTCGATTTTGTTGATTAAATCATCATTTGTTAGGTACACAAAATAATTGTGTCAAGCTTCAACTGCACTCTAGAATGGGTGTGGGAGAAATAACGTGTACAAAGAAATGTGTACCAGTCAAAGTTCGTTGATATAAGTTTTGTACAAATAGACTTGATTTAAAACAAATAAATCAAAAGTTGACATATTATAAATTGTGATTGTACAGTCAAAATTATTTTTTAAAAAATGTGTTTGTAGTAATGGTCGAAAATATTTCAATAGATAATTAATAAATTAATAAACTACATGTCTTTTGTAAAATACCAATTTTCAGTAATGTTACTCGCCCTGAGTACCCCGGGGGGGGGGGGGGGGATATTGAGTTTTGTTAGTATTTGCTACTAGGGAGAAAAAAAAGGGGGGGGGAATGTGATTTTTTGTCGTTACGTAATATCAGAATGTTTGTTACATAACAACGTTAATGAGTCCGCGCTAATGGGGCACCGTGCAAGTGGATGATTTATTTATTTATATGCATGAAGTGTAATTCGTAACATATTTAGAAGTGCCCTGACTGATTCACCACTCATCACATATTTAGAAGTGCCCTGACTGATTCACTACTCATCACATATTTAGAAGTGCCCTGACTGATTCACTACTCATCACATATTTAGAAGTGCCCTGACTGATTCACCACTCATCATATATTTAGAAGTGCCCTGACTGATTCACCACTCATCATATATTTAGAAGTGCCCTGACTGATTCACCACTCATCACATATTTAGAAGTGCCCTGACTGATTCACCACTCATCACATATTTAGAAGTGCCCTGACTGATTCACCACTCATCATATATTTAGAAGTGCCCTGACTGATTCACCACTCATCACATATTTAGAAGTGCCCTGACTGATTCACCACTCATCATATATTTAGAAGTGCCCTGACTGATTCACCACTCATCACATATTTAGAAGTGCCCTGACTGATTCACCACTCATCATATATTTAGAAGTGCCCTGACTGATTCACCACTCATCACATATCTCCCATTTGAGATGGACGAAACAAATCTGAAACTTTATTACTTACTTTGTGTCTAGAACAACTAAGCAACTTTTAGGATCGAAACGGCAGCGGTTAATTTTTTATTTGCTGTTGAAGAAGAGTAGGTTTTTCATAAGTCGACATACTAATGTTTAATTGTAAAGAATTTCTTTTCTATTTTCACTCCAACTTTTAATGTTTCATTCTATGCACTTCTTTTATTTTTAAACAGGCAGATCTAGATACAGTCGAAATAAACAAACAGATCTAGATACAGTCGAAATAAACAAACAGATCTAGATACAGTCGAAATAAACAAGCAGATCTAGATACAGTCGAAATAAACAGGCAGATCTAGATACAGTCGAAATAAAGCAGATCTAGATACAGTCGAAATAAACAGGCAGATCTAGATACAGTCGAAATAAACAAACAGATCTAGATACAGTCGAAATAAACAGGAAGATCTAGATACAGTCGAAATAAAACAGATCTAGATACAGTCGAAATAAACAAACAGATCTAGATACAGTTGAAATAAACAAACAGATCTAGATACAGTTGAAATAAACAAGCAGATCTAGATACAGTCGAAATAAACAGGCAGATCTAGATACAGTCGAAATAAACAAGCAGATCTAGATACAGTCGAAATAAACAAACAGATCTAGATACAGTCGAAATAAACAAGCAGATCTAGATACAGTCGAAATAAACAAGCAGATCTAGATACAGTCGAAATAAACAGGCAGATCTAGATACAGTCGAAATAAACAGGCAGATCTAGATACAGTCGAAATAAACAAGCAGATCTAGATACAGTCGAAATAAACAGGCAGATCTAGATACAGTCGAAATAAACAAGCAGATCTAGATACAGTCGAAATAAACAAACAGATCTAGATACAGTCGAAATAAACAGGCAGATCTAGATACAGTCGAAATAAACAAGCAGATCTAGATACAGTCGAAATAAACAAACAGATCTAGATACAGACGAAATAAACAAACAGATCTAGATACAGTCGAAATAAACAAGCAGATCTAGATACAGTCGAAATAAACAAACAGATCTAGATACAGTTGAAATAAACAAACAGATCTAGATACAGTCGAAATAAACAAACAGATCTAGATACAGTCGAAATAAACAAACAGATCTAGATACAGTCGAAATAAACAAACAGATCTAGATACAGTCGAAATAAACAGGCAGATCTAGATACAGTCGAAATAAACAAACAGATCTAGATACAGTCGAAATAAACAAACAGATCTAGATACAGTCGAAATAAACAGGCAGATCTAGATACAGTCGAAATAAACAAACAGATCTAGATACAGTCGAAATAAACAAGCAGATCTAGATACAGTCGAAATAGACAAGCAGATCTAGATACAGTCGAAATAGACAAGCAGATCTAGATACAGTCGAAATAGACAAACAGATCTAGATACAGTCGAAATAGACAAACAGATCTAGATACAGTCGAAATAAACAGGCAGATCTAGATACAGTCGAAATAAACAAGCAGATCTAGATACAGTCGAAATAAACAGGCAGATCTAGATACAGTCGAAATAAACAGGCAGATCTAGATACAGTCGAAATAAACAGGCAGATCTAGATACAGTCGAAATAAACAGGCAGATCTAGATACAGTCGAAATAAACAGGCAGATCTAGATACAGTCGAAATAAACAGGCAGATCTAGATACAGTCGAAATAAACAAGCAGATCTAGATACAGTCGAAATAAACAAGCAGATCTAGATACAGTCGAAATAAACAGGCAGATCTAGATACAGTCGAAATAAACAGGCAGATCTAGATACAGTCGAAATAAACAAACAGATCTAGATACAGTCGAAATAAACAGGCAGATCTAGATACAGTCGAAATAAACAAACAGATCTAGATACAGTCGAAATAAACAAACAGATCTAGATACAGTCGAAATAAACAGGCAGATCTAGATACAGTCGAAATAAACAAGCAGATCTAGATACAGTCGAAATAAACAAGCAGATCTAGATACAGTCGAAATAAACAAACAGATCTAGATACAGTCGAAATAAACAAACAGATCTAGATACAGTCGAAATAAACAAACAGATCTAGATACAGTCGAAATAAACAGGCAGATCTAGATACAGTCGAAATAAACAAGCAGATCTAGATACAGTCGAAATAAACAAACAGATCTAGATACAGTCGAAATAAACAAGCAGATCTAGATACAGTCGAAATAAACAAGCAGATCTAGATACAGTCGAAATAAACAGGCAGATCTAGATACAGTCGAAATAAACAGGCAGATCTAGATACAGTCGAAATAAACAGGCAGATCTAGATACAGTCGAAATAAACAAACAGATCTAGATACAGTCGAAATAAACAAACAGATCTAGATACAGTCGAAATAAACAAGCAGATCTAGATACAGTCGAAATAAACAGGCAGATCTAGATACAGTCGAAATAAACAAACAGATCTAGATACAGTCGAAATAAACAGGCAGATCTAGATACAGTCGAAATAAACAAGCAGATCTAGATACAGTCGAAATAAACAAACAGATCTAGATACAGTCGAAATAAACAGGCAGATCTAGATACAGTCGAAATAAACAAGCAGATCTAGATACAGTCGAAATAAACAAGCAGATCTAGATACAGTCGAAATAAAGCAGATCTAGATACAGTCGAAATAAACAGGCAGATCTAGATACAGTCGAAATAAACAAACAGATCTAGATACAGTCGAAATAAACAGGCAGATCTAGATACAGTCGAAATAAACAAACAGATCTAGATACAGTCGAAATAGACAAGCAGATCTAGATACAGTCGAAATAAACAAACAGATCTAGATACAGTCGAAATAAACAAACAGATCTAGATACAGTCGAAATAGACAAGCAGATCTAGATACAGTCGAAATAAACAGGCAGATCTAGATACAGTCGAAATAAACAAACAGATCTAGATACAGTCGAAATAAACAGGCAGATCTAGATACAGTCGAAATAAACAAACAGATCTAGATACAGTCGAAATAAACAAGCAGATCTAGATACAGTCGAAATAAACAAGCAGATCTAGATACAGTCGAAATAAAGCAGATCTAGATACAGTCGAAATAAACAGGCAGATCTAGATACAGTCGAAATAAACAAACAGATCTAGATACAGTCGAAATAAACAGGCAGATCTAGATACAGTCGAAATAAAGCAGATCTAGATACAGTCGAAATAAACAGGCAGATCTAGATACAGTCGAAATAAACAAACAGATCTAGATACAGTCGAAATAAACAAGCAGATCTAGATACAGTCGAAATAAACAAACAGATCTAGATACAGTCGAAATAAACAAACAGATCTAGATACAGTCGAAATAAACAAACAGATCTAGATACAGTCGAAATAAACAAACAGATCTAGATACAGTCGAAATAAACAAACAGATCTAGATACAGTCGAAATAAACAAACAGATCTAGATACAGTCGAAATAAACAAACAGATCTAGATACAGTCGAAATAAACAAACAGATCTAGATACAGTCGAAATAAACAAACAGATCTAGATACAGTCGAAATAAACAAACAGATCTAGATACAGTCGAAATAAACAGGCAGATCTAGATACAGTCGAAATAAAGCAGATCTAGATACAGTCGAAATAAACAGGCAGATCTAGATACAGTCGAAATAAACAAACAGATCTAGATACAGTCGAAATAAACAAGCAGATCTAGATACAGTCGAAATAAACAGGCAGATCTAGATACAGTCGAAATAAACAAACAGATCTAGATACAGTCGAAATAAACAAACAGATCTAGATACAGTCGAAATAAACAAACAGATCTAGATACAGTCGAAATAAACAAACAGATCTAGATACAGTCGAAATAAAGCAGATCTAGATACAGTCGAAATAAACAAGCAGATCTAGATACAGTCGAAATAAACAAACAGATCTAGATACAGTCGAAATAAACAAGCAGATCTAGATACAGTCGAAATAAACAAACAGATCTAGATACAGTCGAAATAAAGCAGATCTAGATACAGTCGAAATAAACAAACAGATCTAGATACAGTCGAAATAAACAAGCAGATCTAGATACAGTCGAAATAAACAAGCAGATCTAGATACAGTCGAAATAAACAAACAGATCTAGATACAGTCGAAATAAACAAACAGATCTAGATACAGTCGAAATAAACAAACAGATCTAGATACAGTCGAAATAAAGCAGATCTAGATACAGTCGAAATAAACAAGCAGATCTAGATACAGTCGAAATAAACAGGCAGATCTAGATACAGTCGAAATAAACAAGCAGATCTAGATACAGTCGAAATAAACAAACAGATCTAGATACAGTCGAAATAAACAAACAGATCTAGATACAGTCGAAATAAACAAACAGATCTAGATACAGTCGAAATAAACAGGCAGATCTAGATACAGTCGAAATAAACAAACAGATCTAGATACAGTCGAAATAAACAGGCAGATCTAGATACAGTCGAAATAAACAGGCAGATCTAGATACAGTCGAAATAAACAAACAGATCTAGATACAGTCGAAATAAAGCAGATCTAGATACAGTCGAAATAAACAGGCAGATCTAGATACAGTCGAAATAAAGCAGATCTAGATACAGTCGAAATAAACAGGCAGATCTAGATACAGTCGAAATAAACAAGCAGATCTAGATACAGTCGAAATAAACAAACAGATCTAGATACAGTCGAAATAAACAAACAGATCTAGATACAGTCGAAATAAAGCAGATCTAGATACAGTCGAAATAAACAAGCAGATCTAGATACAGTCGAAATAAACAAACAGATCTAGATACAGTCGAAATAAACAAGCAGATCTAGATACAGTCGAAATAAACAAACAGATCTAGATACAGTCGAAATAAACAGGCAGATCTAGATACAGTCGAAATAAACAAACAGATCTAGATACAGTCGAAATAAACAAACAGATCTAGATACAGTCGAAATAAACAAACAGATCTAGATACAGTCGAAATAAACAGGCAGATCTAGATACAGACAAAATAAACAAACAGATCTAGATACAGTCGAAATAAACAGGCAGATCTAGATACAGTCGAAATAAACAAACAGATCTAGATACAGTCGAAATAAACAAGCAGATCTAGATACAGTCGAAATAAACAAACAGATCTAGATACAGTCGAAATAAACAAACAGATCTAGATACAGTCGAAATAAACAGGCAGATCTAGATACAGTCGAAATAAACAAACAGATCTAGATACAGTCGAAATAAACAAGCAGATCTAGATACAGTCGAAATAAACAAACAGATCTAGATACAGTCGAAATAAACAGGCAGATCTAGATACAGACAAAATAAACAAACAGATCTAGATACAGTTGAAATAAACAAACAGATCTAGATACAGTCGAAATAAACAAACAGATCTAGATACAGTCGAAATAAACAAACAGATCTAGATACAGTCGAAATAAACAAACAGATCTAGATACAGTCGAAATAAACAAACAGATCTAGATACAGTCGAAATAAACAAACAGATCTAGATACAGTCGAAATAAACAGGCAGATCTAGATACAGACGAAATAAACAAGCAGATCTAGATACAGTCGAAATAAACAAACAGATCTAGGTACGGTCGAAATAAACAGGAAGATCTAGATACAGACGAAATAAACAAGCAGATCTAGATACAGTCGAAATAAACAGGCAGATCTAGATACAGACAAAATAAACAAACAGATCTAGATACAGTCGAAATAAACAAACAGATCTAGATACAGTCGAAATAAACAAACAGATCTAGATACAGTCGAAATAAACAAACAGATCTAGATACAGTCGAAATAAACAAACAGATCTAGATACAGTCGAAATAAACAAACAGATCTAGATACAGTCGAAATAAACAAACAGATCTAGATACAGTCGAAATAAACAGGCAGATCTAGATACAGACGAAATAAACAAACAGATCTAGATACAGTCGAAATAAACAAACAGATCTAGATACAGACGAAATAAACAAGCAGATCTAGATACAGTCGAAATAAACAAACAGATCTAGATACAGTCGAAATAAACAAGCAGATCTAGATACAGTCGAAATAAACAGGCAGATCTAGATACAGTCGAAATAAACAAACAGATCTAGATACAGTCGAAATAAACAAACAGATCTAGGTACGGTCGAAATAAACAGGAAGATCTAGATACAGTCGAAATAAACAAACAGATCTAGGTACGGTCGGGATGGACAATTATGAAAAGGCGGTTTTAATTGTAATATGTTAGAGCTGTATGAAGTTTGAGGGGTGTATCTGTGCGTGAATATTAGTAGGTCTAGGTCTACTAGGGTACGCTATTCTGCCTCAACGTGGCACTCGGGTGGAAACGATCATTTGAGGAAGTGATTAGGTTGAATAGCAAAACAAAACTCATGTGGGAGTGTCCAATTGAACGGTGCGCCGTTCCTCAAGGGACCGTTACACTAATGGCGAGTCCTGCACGGTTAGCTTGGTACAACAAAGGAAAATGGCGGGGGTTCCCGGTGTACTCGGCCTTCGGCCATGCATTCTAGTCCATGCGCCCGGAGTGCCAGATACATTGGAAATAGCAATGCTTTACATTTGCATTGACTTGGATCTCTTCAAGACAGAACGGTTGTTCAATCAGGCTTACACGCCTAGAGCTCGAAGAGCCTCGGCTTAGCTCTTTTGACAAACGGTCTATATCTAGGTCTTCAATAAACTGCTAGATTTCGACAATACCAACATTAGGCCTACACATTGTAACCAATTCAATGATCAACAAACTATCACTGTAAAAGGTCAATGCTATTTAACACATTAGAATGAAGTCTATGCCCTCTGTCAGTAACTAGATGTTACTAACTAGATGTTACTAATGTCAGATCTCAACAGTAACCTATTCTAAACATGTCACAATTTATGAAGCGTTCACCTTCAAAGTCAATGCAGTCTGGTGTGTCTTAAAGCTGTAAGTCACAGATCTGTATATATGTAGGACATTTATATATTTTTTATATATTCTTGACTGGACGCGCCGATCTGTTAACACTACACAACCGTACACAACAATGTCATGAAACATGGTGTTGATTTGTAAAGTGGTTATAAGAAGGAAGTTTATTTTTCTCCACCTGACCTATACAACACAATATGCATGATGTAGATCTAAGTTTGGTTAAAACTAAAATGCCGTTCATTTTTTAGATCACAGAATCTAGAAATAGATCTAGAAAGATATATTAAAATTAAAAGTACATGGTCAGCATTCTCTGGTGACACTTCGGAAGGGCAGATTTCGCTAGTTCCAATTTATAGATCTAGACTTTCGAAACGCGACATATTTTGCTATCTCCATGGGAACTAAAAGAAAATAATATTTACACCATAGATTTGCGTAAATATGCAGTTCTGGGATTAATAACCTCTTTTAGTCAAAATCCGCGAAATGTTTTTTTTTTTTCTAAACTTTGAAAACTAAAGATCATTACTTTTCTAAAACAGAAAAGCGATTTCCAAGATTCATAAAGGAAATTGCCTTGCAGCTTGAAAAACAGTTATGCACGTAATGATCTGTTACGAAATGTGTGTTTCCAGTCTAGATATAGTATATATAGGTCTGTGCTATATGTTACTATATGTATATTACTCTATATTGAAAGGCTCATAGCTGTAGTTTTAGTCTAGCTACATCGAATAGTTTGTCAAACAGATTTTATATAAAATAAGTAACACCTTGATTCTGTCGCCAGGTGGCGCCACCTTTTAGTTTTCCAGAACATTTCTTTGAACTTGTTATATAACCCTAGGCCAATTCCGTTGGAGCTCCTGTTTCACTGGTCGATGTTTCTGAGGCCTCAGGACAGAGTCAGTAATTGTTTCATACCTAGTGGGCAATCTAAAATATATACATATTAAGATCAAGTATATCATTTACTTAACCTAGTTGGTCGAGTTTCAAATACCAATTCAAGGGTTTATAAACCTATATATTTCATTATTCATTAAATACCAATTCAAGGGTTTATAAACCAATATATTTCATTATTCATTAAATACCAATTCAAGGGTTTATAAACCTATATATTTCATTATTCATTAAATACCAATTCAAGGGTTTATAAACCTATACATTTCATTATTCAATAAATACCAATGAAAGAAGAATGCAAAACAAATCTAAATCAAACAACGGCGGATAATGGCTATGCCTGCGCTAGTGTGGCAAAATATGTAGGTCACAGCTGGGGCTGCGTAGCCACTGGAAATACTGCATTCTTCATTAATCTTCGGACTCGAAGACAAGCCTTATTATTATTATTATTATTATTAATATTATTATTATTATTCATCAAATACAAACATTTCATAGACAGATATTTTAATCCAAAATTTCATTTGTTTTAACTATTCAATTAGACACACTTTTCACTTTACCGATTATCCAGCATCCATTGAACGAACATTTTTCTAAAATCTATGGCTCTGTTGATTATCCAGCATCCATTGAACGAACATTTTCCTAAAATCTATGGCTCTGTTGATTATCCAGCATCCTTTGAACGAACATTTTTCTAAAGTCTATCGCTCTCTTGATTATCCAGCATCCATTGAACGAACATTTTTCTAAAGTCTATCACTCTCTTGATGATCTCCCAACGTTGATCAAGGAACTCTACGTACATGAAGCTCAGAAACTGATCTTATTGTGGAACCAGAAAATAAGATTATTGAATTAAAGTGGTTAATAAGATTATTGAATTAAAGTGGTTAATAGATAATCTTTATCCTTCTTTAAAAATTGTAAGCTTTTCTTTATAGTAGAGAGACTGAAATAGTAAAAAAGTAAGAATGAAATAATAAAAAATTAAGACTGAAATACTAAAAAAGTAAGAATGAAATACTAAAAAAAAGATAGAATGAAATACTAAATAAAAAGTAAGAATGAAATATCTTAAAAAATAAGTAAGAATGAAATATTAAGAAATTAAGAATGAAATGATAAAGTAAATGAGAATACATTTTTTTGCTTGTGAAAGACGATTTCAAACTGTGAATTTCGACGTCTAAATTATTATTTGTGTGGGTGTGTGTGTGGCAATGCTAAAAGGGACAAACAAGCTCTACTTGACCAACTGGTCAGTGTCACCCTTGCATTGTACTACGTAGTACGTTATATCAAATGTTTTGGTTAAAAATAAAGGAAATCGCACCCCTAGTCGTGGCCCTTGAATTTTCAAAACGGCCTTTGTATTTTTCATTATTGATTTAGAAAGCAAATTAAAATGAGCATATAAAGATTGCGTCATTGGTGAGTTGTACTATTTCTATGTCTATATCTAGGCCTAGTAGTTCAGACAACAGTTACCAGTAAAATGCAAAGCATTTACTTCATTTTACAAGTCAATATAAATATGAAAATAACATAATTATTTAATTTTTATTTTGAAATAGATGCAACGCGACAGACTCAATCATGACGTTAAAACTGCTAGAACTTTCTGTCCTACTCTCGTGACATCGGACTATCTAGTCGACGTAAATGATCTGTATCTAAACTAATTAGCCTGCAGAGCATATCTGCTCATTTTTAACGTCTCCAAATCCCAAACTATTTCGATAACATATACGTATTGCCTTTCTGCAGGTCTGTCTGGACTTGTGTCTGCTTTTACCTCCCCCCCCCCTTCCTTTCTTTAACGGATTTTATCCAATGCAACACATCTATAAATTGTCCCGCCAGTCGGTATTAAAGACACTCAGACGTATAGATGATAACTCTACGGTTCACGTAACAGGATCAGGAGATCGGGTTTCCCCTGGAAGACAATGTACTTGGATCTCCTTGAGTGGCAACGTCCATGTACCTCCTCCTTCTATTTCTCTCCCCCCCCCCTACGCCCCCCCATTCTCCATACCCTCACTGACATCGTCCCATTCCCAGCCAGAATTAGTCGTAATTAGCCGGTAGTCAGACGGCCCTGATTGAAATCCATACGCCACCAGCAGGTGCCAAATTGAAGATAATGCTGTACCGCTATGATGGGCGCCATGACACTTTGACATGTGCAATTGGTTCCTAAAGTAGCTTACTCTCCAGAGCTGCAATTTTTATTGTTATTCTTTTTTTCTTTTTTTGGTACGTCTATTTGGCAAATGTCAATGTTCAGTAAATATAGCTCTCAGGATTTGCTAAAGCTGCCAACATCAAAGTGAATAGAGACTGAAATGAACAACAAAAACTTAGTTTGTATCGAAGTGCTTTAGGAACACACACAGGAAGTACTAACAAGCTGAACGGTGTTTGATGCAAAGAAACACTTTTTTCCGATTGACGGAAACTGGGAGTTATTGATTAACTTTATTTTATGATGTTATTATTGTTATTTATTCAAAGATGACTGCTACATTTTACTTTTGTAAAGCGCCCATGAAAGGTCGAGCCTGTGCCTTATTATATAACCTTTTCTAACGGCGTAACTAGGGTCGGGGAAGGGGTCCAAATTTGAAAATCCACCGGGCCCCCTCTTGAGGGGATCCCTCAAATGAGTATCCGAAATGTGTTTTTACTTTAAATATGACGCTATTATCTCATGCCATGAAGTCGAATTCCAAATGGAGTGACTCCCTAAAGAGGCCATGCCCCCCCCCCTTACTTCCAAATGGAGTGACTCCCTAAAGAGGCCATGCCCCCCCCCCTTACTTCCAAATGGAGTGACTCCCTAAAGAGGCCATGCCCCCCCCCCTTACTTCCAAATGGAGTGACTCCCTAAAGAGGCCATGCCCCCCCTCCAAATCCCTAGCTACACCACTGTCTTGACCAAAAGGAAAGATTGTCCTCAAAGCCAGAATACGAGATCGTTCTTTATCGACACCCCGGTCCGGAGGTATCTCACTTACTTTAATCTCATCAGTTTAGTTGGGACAAGACTCGTTCGTAATGACACGAACTGTCTTTGTAATCTTGTTTCTATTTAGTAAAGCATTTGATTTGTGGAGGCCTCCCTTCGAGGGTCATGCCCTAGGTTGTACTGTCTGTACTGCCCTAACCCTGCAAGATTGCACTGTCTGTACTGCCATAACCCTGCAGGGTTGCACTGTCTGTACTGCCATAACCATGCAAGGTTGCACTGTCTGTACTGCCCTAACCCTGCAAGATTGCACTGTCTGTACTGCCATAACCCTGCAGGGTTGCACTGTCTGTACTGCCATAACCATGCAAGGTTTCACTGTCTGTACTGCCCTAACCCTGCAAGATTGCACTGTCTGTACTGCCCTAACCCTGCAAGATTGCACTGTCTGTACTGCCATAACCCTGCAGGGTTGCACTGTCTTTACTGCCATGACCCTGCAAGGTTGCACTGTCTGTACTGCCATAACCTTGCAAGATTGCACTGTCTTTACTGCCATGACCCTGCAAGGTTGCACTGTCTGTACTGCCATAACCTTGCAAGATTGCACTGTCTGTACTGCCATAACCTTGCAAGATTGCACTGTCTTTACTGCCATGACCCTGCAAGGTTGCACTGTTTGTACTGCCCTAACCCTACAAGGTTGTACTGCCCTAAACCTGCAATGTTGCACTGTCTGACAGTCTGGCTATTTGAATGTCTGTGTGTAGGGCAATCTTCTCTGGCATAGAAGAAAGTAGCTGGCAACAGATAACCTCTGAAAAAGTCAGTAGGAGATCTCTTCTCAAAAAGGCTGTAAGACACACATTTGAGAGCGAAAGAAAAGTTTTTAATGAAGACAGGCGCAGAAGACGGAAAGAAAATCTAACAAGGTCGCCGGCGTACAAAGTCTTTGCACGAGATGCTGAAAACTATGCAGGTCGGAACTGGGTTTCCGACTTTGCGTAGTCATGTGAAACACTGCATTCGAAATGGAAGACTCGGAAGATATTGCCATTATTATGACCATTAGTTTATCTATCTTACTTAAGGGATTTGTGCGCATGAGCTTGTGATTTAAAGCCATGTAAGCCTGCCGATGTAATCTTTTTTTTCTTCTGTGTTAACTGGTCTGGCTCCTTAAAAAAAAAGTATAACTTGACCTTAACATATTTTCCCATGAGGGTGTCTGAGTGTCTGTGTGTCTGAGTGTCTGAGGATGCCTGTGTGTCTGAGTGTCTGAGGATGCCTGTGTGTCTGAGTGTCTGAGGATGCCTGTGTGTAAAATTGGGCGATAGATTGAAGGAGAAAGGTTCACTCAAACAACAAACAAATGGTCTCTGGGTCTGTGCAGCGCTGGCGATGTTCCTCGCGATCAGTTGGTGAAATCTTTGAAACAAAACGTCAAATGTTGATTCGTCAACAGACAAGGGAAGCAGATTTGGGCAATGAAAAGGGCGGGATGTGAAGACGAGAGGGGGGGGGGGCATGTCCTCCCCCTTCAGGCAAGTGGAAATACATCGGCAGCCCATTTGGTCGTATTCGTCCATCTATCTGCTCTGTAGTCTCGGCACTGATCTTGGCGCCCTGCGGCATCACACACATCTACGTTGTCCCTCTTTTTTTGTGTTAATCACCCTCCCTCACATCCTAACCCTCCGCTTCTTCATTTTCTTTCTTCGCCACGCAGATCACCCCCCCTCCCCTTATTTTACTCTTCAGACAAAGATAAGGAATTGTGAGGTGCTAAGATAGTCAGGACCACACGAAATAACAAGCGGTATCACTAGAGATGAAATTGTTTTCATATGAAACGCCTCGAGTCGGGTGCGCATTCCGCGGCTCTCGTTTTTCTAACTGAGCGCGCTTATCTGCTTTGAACAGAGCGCTCTATTGTGAGCTGAAGTTGAAGAAGGGGAGAGAATTAGACCAAAAAGAAAAAAGAAAAAACTTCACGAGTTTCAAAGCATTTGTACAGAGGAGTGAGCGATGAAGGGAACAAGGTGTGTGTGTGAGAGACAGAGAGAGTGTGTGAGAATGTGTGTGAGAGAGAGTGAGTGAGTAAACGTGTGTGTGTGTGTGTGTGTGTCTTTTGAGAAAGACGACGAGATAGTAGAAATGTTCACGATAACGCAAATGGAGTTCAGAATTATTACCTTTTTTTTTTTTTTACCATCTTTCGTCTTTTTTTTTTCCCAGAGAAGATGAGAGCGGGGGAGGGAAAAAGGGAGGCACTCCCATGTCTGACGTCAGCATCTCGCGTTGACGGCCTTGTCTCGTGGTTTCTCGTGACAGTTTCTTCTTGCAATCTTTGTACAGCACTCACTCGGAAAAAAAAATTGGAAGGTAGGTCTCGGCTGTGGCTGATCAAAGGCGACATGGCATCTTTCATGTCAAAAGCCTTGGAGCCTGCATCACCTCCACTCAAAACCTTCTCCTCCCCCTCTTCTACCCCTACAACTCACCACACCATCCTTCCGCCACTTGCATCGCCACTCACCCTCCCACCTCGTTCATTGCAAGTCCTGGCCTATGTGTGTGGCGCTGTTGATGGTAACGTCTACCCACCTAAAAACCCAGAATACCTCTCTTCTTGTTCCCTCTTGAAAATTCCAGGCTCTCTGACAGCTGATATTCGGCTTCCCGCCGCGCCTCAAAGATTGAGTCGCTATCTAAGCCGCGGGCGAGTAATGACTGCCGACGCCCCCTCCTGCTGCGGAAGTCTTTTTCCCGAACCAATCGGAAACTCCTCCAACATGGTGGGCCCCTTCGCGAAGTGTTTCTCTCTTCCTTCTTCTTTTCCCTCATCTTCAGCATCTTCATCAAGCCAATGTCAAAGGTCAACTTTTTCATACTTTTGCACGAGGCGGTAACTCCATCATCCAAAAAAACAAAACAAAACAAAAAACTTGTTGGCCGGAGGTAGATGGAAGGCTCTGTAGGGGGAAGATATGGCATCAAGCTGGAACGGTGTTAAAATTATCTCCCTTTCGTCCCCATGGGCAATAACTCACAAGCAGTTAAGTATCATTACTGTTGGAGAGGTTGGTGGAGGGGGGATAGAAGGAATTGTATTTACGAGTATCTACATGGAAACCTCCTCCCCCCCCCCCACCTCCATGTATTACTCGTCTCAGCTCAGATCGTATAAGGTTGAGTTCAGTACCTACTTCCACATGAAAACATCATCAATTAGAACCACAAACATCCGGCCACCCACAACAACGGCCACGCTGCTTCGTTTGTAGACGGTTTCAGGAAGTGAAATAAATGCTACACTATGGCTACCAAGCTGCTGTGTTGCTATCATTGAGATCAATGAGATGTAGTGCTTACTAGGCTGTTCTATTGAATGAGACAACGACTTGAAATGTCAACAAAAAAATCTTCCTAGTAAGTCCTTAGCATTGCTTAAAAGAACAATCAGGCCACCTTTCTGCTCCCTAGCAAAAGATGGGCTAAATACATCACAAGATCAAACGATCCGACAGGGCACATATCCAGGTTGTTGAGAGTGAAGAAGACAAAAGATAAGATTTTTTTTTTAATGAAATTAAGGAGGGGGGGGGGTGTCTTTCACAGCCTAAGTGCAGACAGATACAGATACCATACAACATATCATACAACCATACTGCATTTAATTCCCCCCCCCCCGGCCTCCTCAAAGGTCCTGAAGTGTCATTATCGATAATAGGTTGTTCAGTTTGTTTTCAAGTTAAAAACAACGCCTCATTATTCTTTGAAATTTTATTACTTTAGAGTTAGACAATCAAAACAAGCTCATGACCAGAATATTCCTTATCCTTCGACGGATCCGGTGGGGACGTGTCTGAGTTGGTGCGATCACACAAACTCTCTTTGTAATCTTGTTAAAATACGGTTTAAGTCTAGTTATTTATTAATGGATTTGCCTCTATGTAGGAACATCAATAATATTTTACAAATGTCATCTTTTCTTTGACTTTCGTCGATGGGGGTGATCTGACAGTTCGCATAAGCAAATCTCTGTCAGCAAGATATCAAGAAATAGGTCGGTCCATTCTTTTTCGCTGTCCAGCCAGCTTTTCTTTGGACGTCCACTTTCTTCGTGCTCCCTGCACTGTGTCTTGAAGGATGACTTTTGATAACGAGTCATGTCTTACAATATGACCAAACCAGCTCAGCTTTCATCTATTCATAGTATTGAGGACTTCCTTTTTGCCTGCCAGAGTGTTGACTTGTAAAAGTACAAACTCATTTGCTTCTTTTCCTGGTATCTGATACCCAGCATTTTTCTGTAGAATTTACTCTCAAAGGCTTGAATTCTTATTTCAGCAATAGCTTTCAGTGTCCAACTTTCCCAGCCATACAGAGACCACTCGCGAAGCTTTAATTTCACTTGGAAGCTGTTGCTACTCTTCCAGATTTTCCACAATTTGCTAATGAAAGCGGATGCCAAGATTAACGTTTTTTTTTCTCTTTATTATTGATCTCCATCTCTTGTTATGTTAGACCCTGGGTATTTACATGAGTCAACTTCTTCTAATGTTTGACCCTGGGTATTTACATGAGTCAACTTCTTCTAATGTTTGACCCTAGGTATTTAAATGAGTCAACTTCTAATGTTTGGCCATTCCACTGTATGTAACATCTTGTACTATTATCTCAATGACAAACTAGTATTTTACTTTTCTTTTTAAGCACTGATTTCCTTGGCAACTGCGAAAGCAGCAGCATTGAGTTTTGAAGTAAAATATTGTACCTGGTCTGCATTGTCTCAAATATGGTATATAATGTATATCATCTGTAATAGTCTGCCCGTTTAAAGCCAAGCTAGGAGTAAATCCTTCCAGAGTTTCCATCATAATATACTCCAGAAATGTTAAGAAGAGCTGAAGAGAGAATGAATCCTTGTCACACTCCTATGGATGTCCTAAAACTTTCTCCAATTTACATCTCTCATCAATCTAGTACACGAGGACATTGACTAACAGTGTTATACGAATCAGCTTCTGAGGTCTTATGAAAAAAAAAAGGGAAGGAAAATTAAGCCATGGGTCTCAAATGACAAAAGAGAAATGGAACAGTGACCATGGTACTATAATCGATAGAAGCTTGAAAGTTGACAATAGAAAAAAAAGCGAATGAAACATGAAACGATTAAACCAACAACAAGACACGCTAGAACCGCAATGATCGAAAACAATGATGGAACTCTTCTGACTGAAGCAGCAGATGTGCCTAGAGGGTGGACAGAATATTGTACAGATCTGTATAACTTCTAGAAAAACCTCAACTACAGTCTTATCAACAAAACACATTGGGACACCAGAGACCTTGGAGAGACACCAATACTAAAGTCATAAGTAGTAGAAGCAATAAGAAGACTTAAAGTTGGCAAGTCGTCTGGAAGTGATAATATACCATCAGAACTTTGAAAACACGTCGGCTCACATTTACAGGCTCAAGAGAAAAGCCCCAAAATAGTGAAGATTCAGAGCAGGTAGAAGTACTGCTGAACAAATAGTGAAGATTCAGAGCAGGTAGAAGTACTGCTGAACAAATAGTGAACATCATATCGTGAAATGAAAATGTCTTCAGCTCCAAAAGACTTCAAAAAAGATTTTGACCGGTTTTGGCATGATGGCAAATGATGAGAAAGTTCAACATAGATAAAAACATTATGGACATATCCAGACGTTAGACCAAACTGGCAATAGCCCAGTACCTCTGAACAACAACAACAAAAAAAAAAATAAAAAAAAGATTAAATCAAAAATAGATCGTAAATTACTTTTGTATAGAATATTTTTTTATTGATATAGCTTGCTCATAGCGCTCCTTGTCTTCAGAAAGTTTGCTAAGTATGCCTATTGTGTAATACTTAAAAAAAAACACAATAGGCTTATATATGGGAAATCCTCAATAAACTTATGTCAATGGCAAATATGCGCTACATAATACCAAAAGGACTACTAGACAAAGATTAAAATACAGGATTTTTTGGGCCACGACGCCCTCTTCATATACAAACAAACGAAAATGACTAACAACACCTCTCCCCCCCCCCCCCCCCCCCGTCCAAAGTAAGCTTTCAGTTCACTTATCTGTCCGATGTTGTCGTAAGCTACTATTGTCTAGGCACTGCTTAAAACTATATTTTAAAGGTACTCTCAACATGTATAGACAAACTGGTCTGTTTTGTGTGCAAGGTGTGTTCCAATCTGTATTCTAATCTATGTTCTAATCTGTGTTCTATTCTGTATGCTAGTCTGTGTTCTAATCTGTGTTCTAATGTGTTCCAATCTGTATTCTAATCTGTGTTCTAATCTGTGTTCCAATCTGTATTCTAAACTGTGTTCTAATCTGTGTTTTAATGTGTTCCAATCTGTATTCTAATATGTATTCTAATCTGTATTTTAATCTGTGTTCTGTGTTCTAATCTGTGTTCCAATCTGTATTCTAATTTGTATTCTAATCTGTGTTCTGTGTTCTAATTTGTTTTCCAAATCAGTGTTCTAATCTGTGTTCTGTGTTCTAATTTGTTTTCCAAATCAGTGTTCTAATCTGTGTTCTGTGTTCTAATCTGTGTTCCAATCTGTGTTCTGTGTTCTAATTTGTTTTCCAAATCAGTGTTCTAATCTGTGTTCTGTGTTCTAATCTGTGTTCCAATCTGTGTTCTAATCTGTGTTCTAATCTTAGTTTATTAGTCCTTCTGGTATCGTGTTGAAATGCATTTACGTTCGTTTATTCTGGGTTTCCCATATATAAGCCAATTGTGTTTTTGCACGAATGATCCACAAAAGGTTTATTCAGGGTTTTTGTCAGCTTTTTAAAATACACGTACGCTTCATTTTATTCTAAGGGAGTGAACCACAACAAGGACCACCAAAATTAATTGTGTTATTTCCCTTTGAGCTCTAATGTTAATTTCAGAAGAATGTTGTAACACTGAATCTTAAATTAAAGAACACGAAGTAGATATGTTATACAAGGCATGTATATATACACGGCCCTTACCTTTTTTGTAGTGTTCTATAAATAAACAAACAAAAACAACAATTTCATAAATTAAAACAAGCTAGGCGTTAAAAAAACCCACAAAGATTTACTGCTGCAGGGGTAAACGACTGTATAGAAAATACTGAGGCAACCCATTCCATGCTCTAATAGCACTAGGGAAGAAGGAGCATTTGTACAAATTTGTCCTAGCTTATGGGAAGAGTAATGTACCTTCATCTTTGTGTCTTTCAGAGTATTTTATTAAATTTTGTTTTTGTATTTGAAGATTATGGTTCAGTGTTTTATGTATGATTGCTACTTTACTTTTGAGTCTTCTATCCCGAAGGCTTTCTAAATTTAGTGATCTTACTAAAGATGTTACTCTAGTCAAATGTGAATATTCGTTGTTATGAATCTCATTGCTCTATTTTGTGTCTGATTTATCCCCATTTCTGTAATTCATCTAATTCTCTTTGTAAAATTTCTCTTATCTTGTGTTGTTTTTATTGCTCTATATAGGCCTATTATGCAATCGTCTGCAAATAATCTGACTTTGGTTCCTAAACTAATGCAATTTGGTCAATCATTTATGTCAATTACAAATAGTAGTGGAACTAAAACTGTTCCTTGAGGTACACCTGAGTTATTGGTGTTGAATTAAATCAGGGGGACCTTGAGTGCAAGATGAAAAGTTTGTACAGTGTTCGTCTCCTATGAAAACAAAACAATTTAAAAAAAAGTATAATTTGAGAAAAATAGTAAACCCAGAAAAACCTAAATGAAAATAAATGTCTGAATGTGAAACAACACGCGGGCAATTTGGTAAGTTTGTGTCGCGGTGAGGAACTTGTGCAGATGTCAGAGACAGAGTGTATTGATGTCCTCTAGAGTTTCAGACCTGGCCATGGTCTCTACAAACATGGGGATGCGGGGGCCGGTCCGAGAAAGAGGATCTCCTTGATTGTGCTTTGAGGAGTCTAATTGAGGATGCCCCGTACACGCCCGCGCACACAACACTTGCTCACACTTCCACTTTCTCATTTGTGGACACACAGACACACGCACACACACGCACACGCACACACATGTCCACGAGATCGTGTTTTGTGAACACACTTAAGACTGTACAAAGTTTCTAAAACTAACACAAACTCACACACTCGCAAAGATTGTCATCTCTCTTTACAAGATCAACTTTCCCTTAACTCTCGTCGCCAACTACAACATAGGTCTACAGAGTTTTAGCTCAGCTCACTTTTCTTACCTAACTTAAGCAGAGTTAACGTTCTTTGCTTAACTTTAGTAGAGTTAACTTAACTTAAATACAGAGGTATACAATGATTTTGGTCTTACAAACGTGGGCTATGTGGGCTTTGGACGATTGCCCGTTGGCCGGTAGGGCCACCGAAAGGACCACATGAATGCCAGTAAATTGTTTTAAGATTTTATAATTTTCTTTTTAAAAGCAACACTTTGATCGTCGTGATAAAAAAATCATTGTCGTAACTACCCTACATCCGTATGTTGTCCTTCTAGCAGACGTCAATTCCCTATACACACTAAACAAGAAACTTTAAGGTCATTAGTTCTTGTAGAGATCGACGTTGGTGTGAATACATTCGGGTGAATCTAGAAAGGCATCAATAACAACGTCCTAAAAATGGCATGTCCAGTCATATACGAATTTGGTGGAGTTGTCGCCTAATCTCCAGTTGACCCCGCTACGAAGTCCTTCACAAATCACAGTTTGTATCTTAAATAGTGTAGTGTTGATTGGAATCAAAAGAATCGAAAAAGAAGGAGCAGAAAATAATGAAGATAAAAAGCAACTTTTGCTGCAATCCTATGCAAAAAGTGTAGTAAAATTATTGTTTTCTCACAAGCATTAGAGACTCACCAACGTTATGGTGCCTGCATTTATGAATGAACAGGCTCAACGCCATAAGAAACACTAATTCCAAGACGACAAAGATATGGACTTAAGTGGAAATACAAAGAGGCTTTGCTAAAATATAAAGCAATCTTGACATCATTGGTTTTACCTTAAAGTAAGGATAAAATATTAAATTGCCTTCAAACAAGTGAACAAGTTCTGTTGTGTGTTGTGCGCTCTAAGATTACATGTTTACATGTTATTGAGAAAGTAGTATATGACCTTGTGAGTAAAGTTCCCTTTGATTTGCGTTCTACAGGGGCAGATGATTTTAAAGGTTATATGTTGAGATATATGTGGGCTGAGCACGAATCCCGAATGAGGGACGAACGTATGCCAAAGGCAGTCTCTTTTGGTGAGCTGAAAGGTAGTCGATGTAACAGAGGTTCTCAACGGAAACGCTTTAAAGACCAGCTTAGGCGCCATCTTGTTTTAACTGACATAGAAGAGAGCAAAGGTTGCATGCAGCGTCAGAATTAGTTTAGGTCATATGCGTATGTAGCGGATGTCCACGGTCCTACATATAAATCTGCGAAATAAATATTTTTACCAATTGTTTTAGTTTCGCTTTTAGCTTTCTGAATACGCTACACTAAGATCCTATCACTTGTCTGGACCAGTTGTGAAAGGGGTAGGGAAGAACGGGGTATCTTTTCAAGGGGACTAATTCAACTTATAACACCACATGTCTAGTACAATTTCTTTCCCTTTTTCAAGATACGAAACTAATTAATTAATTATCAATAGTGTCTTTTTTATATCTTTTTATTGATTCTTGTGTTGTCAGGTAGCAGAAATAATTGTGCAAAGTTTCCACTTGATCCGAGATTGGGTGTGGGAGAAATAACGTGAACAAACATTTTACCAGACAGACAGAGTTGATATAAACTTTGTAAAAAGTACAGACCTTCATCAACAAATGAAAATCAGAGAAATATCTTGAAACTCCACTGGCATGACACAATAGAAAACATCAAACTGTGGGAGAGGTGTGGACAGAGATATAGAGAGGCACATATCATAGAGCAGGGGTTCTCAACATTTGGGGGTCGCGACCTCTTTGGGGGTCGCTTGACAATTTGTTGGGGGTCGCTTCAGACCATTGAAAATATGGATTTTTTGGGGTCAATTCTAACGTGTAAAGCTTGACATATATAATTTTTTTTTCATTGGAATTTACTATTTGTATTGTTATTCGAGGCTAGATGTTGAAGACTAACTGAATCAGAATTGATTTCAAACATTCTAATTGTCGCAGCAGAAATATTTTTAATAGTTTAAATAGTTTAAGTTAATGTGCAATAATGTATAACATATCGTTACGTCTGGTCATGTTGTCACGCTCTAGAATGTCGTCTGTAAGGTTAAGAGTCATTATGAATGGCCACTAATTTAGATATTAGTGATGTATAAGGTCAGTCACATATAAATTATGATCAGTGTGATTTCATTTTGAATAATTTAAATAATGTTTTATGTGAACCAAATGTGTACGTTTTGAAAAAGGTGGAACAACGCATCCATAAATTTCAATTTTCATACGTAAACTTTGTATAGAAATGCATAACGTATTAGACAACATGAACTTTGGATAAACTCTTAATGGTACAACCATAGCAAGGCAGGCAAGGCCTCCTATCGCGCTCTAGTAAGTATCTCTGTTGTGGGCCTCCCGTAGTGCTTTGGTAAGAACTTTGTTGTTGAGCGTAGTGCCTGATAGCTTCCTTGCAATTCAAGTTCCACTTCAGTTGTCTGCCCCCAGCTCTTGGTCATTCTTTAAATATATGTACACTGTTTCCTCTGCCTGCCCCATTAAAGCAGGAATTGAACAACTCCAGTTTGTCATTTGTAACGAAGTTCTTTAAGTCTATGGAGACGAAATAACTATAATGTCATTTTTGATAGCTAGCGTCCAAACTTTGTTGTCATGGATACACAGTATTCTAGAGGAATGGTTAGGTTGGCCATTTCAAGATGTTTACAATCCATTTCAAAAGACTACAACATTATGTGGACGTGGTAAAGAGGATTGGTTCATTTTGGAAAAAGTGTCAAATAGTTTTGTAAAAAGTGTCAAATAATTTTGGAAAAGTGTCAAATAGTTTTGGAAAAGTGTCAATAGTTTTGAAAAAAAAGTGTCAAATAGTTTTGGAAAAATGCCAAATAGTTTTGGAAAAGTGTCAATAGTTTAAAAAAAAGTGTCAAATAGTTTTAAAAAAAGTGTCAAATAGTTTTGGAAAAATGCCAAATAGTTTTGGAAAAGTGTCAATAGTTTAAAAAAAAAGTGTCAAATAGTTTTTCAAAAATGCCAAATAGTTTTGGAAAAGTGTCAATAGTTTTAAAAAAGTGTCAAATAGTTTTGAAAAAGTGTCAAATAGTTTTGACAAAGATGTTGCTCCAAGTATTGTAGTATGTTGGTCTAAATTTCAACAGAAGGAGTCACCGAAAGTCATCGGAATTATGTTTTTGATTCATCGTCAAATATTAATAGCGAGGACAATGCTACTAAAATTACAAATAGCAAAAAAAAAAGTCCCAGCATGGATCAAGTGCAAGTGATAATTTTGTGAAAGAATATTTGCTAACACATCAAACTTTCCACATTTACTTACCATTCCATTTGCTCTTGCCAGAACTCCAATGAAAGTCAAAGTTGAAGATGTTTAGGAGACAGAAATAGTTTATTGAACTCATTCATACAGATGCAGCGAAAAATTTTTCTATAATTACACAATTCTGGATCAAGTGTTAGCAGTCATGCCCCAGTTTGTCTGTGTTGCACCTTCAATTTGCAATAATACATTATTTACATAACAGCTTGTTAATTATTAAGTTTAAATACAGAAAATCGTCACATGTGTATGAAATGTGGCTAATGTGACTAAGAAATAGAAAGGGCCAATAAGTGCATGTGATAAAGAGATTAGTTCATTTTGTTTGTCATTGGATGATGAAATGCAATGTATGAGTCAAGAATATGACATATTGTAACATATTATAACTAAGACTAAGACTAAGACTAAGACTAAAACTGCTTTATTGATCCTTACGGAAATTTGTTGTGATTACAAGGACTCTTTTCCCATAACACAACAGGAAAATACACATAAATACAACAGACAACATAAAGAGTTCATTCAGCGACTACACACATGTATCTTGTTGCATTTCATGTTCCCTGATCAATGAGTGGCGGTGATAGAGTCTTATCTTCTTATCTTATATAATACAGGCGTTACTTCAAAAAAGAAGATGATTACGTCCTACGCGTCATGCATTTAGTCATGCATATTAACCAATGACTTAAATTCTGCCAAGTCACTGGTTTTCCTGGCTAGCTCAGGCAACCCATTCCATGCTCTAATAGCACTAGGGAAGAAGGAGTGTTTGTACAAATTTGTTTTAGCATATGGGACGAGGAATGTGCCTTTATCTTTGTGTCTTTCAGAGTATATTATTAAATTTTGTTTTTGTATTTGAAGATTATGGTTCAGTGTTTTATGTATGATTGCTACTTTACTTTTGAGCCTTCTGTCCTGAAGGCTTTCTAAATTTAGTGATTTTACTAAAGGTGTTACTCTAGTCAAATGTGAATATTCTTTTGTTATGAATCTCACTGCTCTATTTTGTGTCTGTTCCAGTTTCTTAATGTTTTCTTGAGTTGACGGGTCCCAAACGGAGGATGCATATTCTATTATTGGCCTAACCAAGGTTAAATAACATTTTAGTTTTATGTTCTTATTTGATTTATAGAAATTTCTTTTAATAAATCCTAATGCTTTGTTTTATTTTTTTTTTTTGTGGTTTCATCAATATGTGGATTCCATGACAGTTTTTCATTTATTATAACACTTAGGTATTTTGCGTTTTTAGTCTGTGTTACTGGTTTGCCATGAATAAGATAAGTGGAATTAATTTGTTTTAGTTTTTTTGTTACTCTTAACAACTGACATTTTTCTGGGTGGAAAGACATGCTCCAATTTGATTCCCATTTCTGTAATTCATCTAATTCTCTTTGTAAAATATCTGTGTCTTGTGTGGTTTTTGTTGTTCTATATATTATGCAATCGTCTGCAAATAATCTGACATTTGTTCCTGAAGTAATGCAATTACCGAGTCAGGTATTGTTTCATGATTAAACATAGAGGTTTGGCAATGCAAATCAAATATTTACATTAGACCTACAATTATGATATTGTAACATTAGCAAAAGTGCGCAGTTACTTATACTTATGAACAGGGCCGGCCTTAGGGCACAGCAACCTCTGCGGCCGCAGTGGACCCCGCACTTTCATAGGCCCAGCGCTAACACTAGTTGTAAATTATTAAATTAAACCATTTTAACTTAACAGGGTTTCCGCTGCCTCTTGATTTTTCAGGAGCTCCTGAAAACTCATAAAAATGTCCTTAAAAATAAACAAAATTGTTATTTTGGGGGTGCCATTCAATATGGAAAACGCCAATCCTACTCGATAATAAAAAAACGGCAATGTCAGCTTTCACTTAATAAACATAATGCTGCGACTTTGAACCCAAACATTAAGCTCCAGGCTCCAATACTTTATTACTGTAATAATCAGTGGCATGGAAATATAGTTCTAAATCTATCTCGATCTCTTTAAAAAAACAAAAGCGATATTTTGCTAGTCGATAGTCAAAAAGCAGATCTGAATGTTTATCGGCTTATTGTAGATGGCTCGTCATTTAATTAGACCGTGATTTTGTACTGAGTAAAGTTTGAACAAAATGTAAAGACGTATTTATTTTCAAAAAAAAAAAAACCACTAAATTTTCACTTATAATCCTTATCCCTATCCAGGCTAGGCCCCGCGCAATCCGTTTCGTATAGGGCCCCGCAATCTGTAGGACGGCCCTGCTTATGAACGAAAATAATTTACTGTTGGGGGGTCGCGGCATAGTGAGGAATTATAAAAAGGGGTCGCCGAGCCGAAAAGGTTGAGAACCGTTGTCTTAGCGAGAAGGTGGAGATGGATTAGTCACACCCTTAAAAAAAGAGCAGCAGAGCGCGTGGATTCCGAAACGAAAGGTCCCTGGTTCTAATCCTGTTGAAGACGGAGTTTTATTTTCGGGATCATAAGTTCACCTCTGTGTCCACTCCGCTCTATGTAAGTCTCAATGAAATCAAACCCAATTCTCATATACACACTTGAACCTTCTGTTGTAAAATGGATTCCAAACCTACGAATTTTTTAAGTATCATGTCATGTAAGGAAAATATAAGTGATGTCTTGAGCACCTGTCCTGAGCACAAGACAATGTCTTGAGCACGTGACTCAATATTTTTCTCTGATTGTGATAGTTCCACCGATGCGATAACTCACACTATAGGTAGCCTCTTCATTTCTAGCCAGTGTTATCAAAAGAACAAAGATTTTTTTTTTTTTTGTAAGTAGCATAGAGTTTATGTTTCAGGTGTTCCTTCAGAATTGGGCTACCCTATTCCAAGACTCCCGCGGGACGGCGGCGCGCAGTGCTCAGGCTCTAAACCATCTAGACGACAGTCCAGAGCGCATACAACTCAACCTTTACTTAAGAATTATTTCTTGTGCAAGACGTCTAGTTACTTCAAATTTTTGCGGAACACGAGAGCCTTGTGAAATAAAAATCTAGATCTAGTTTGAAATACTGAGAGTTCAACAGTTACAAATAATTTCAATATTAGCTGCTCCCTTCATGGCACACAAGTCCTACATCCACTCCCCCTCACACAGACATAAGGCTCTACTGGGAAAGATAGGTTATTGTATATATTGTATATATTGGTTTTCCTTGTCAAAGACTGCAATAGAACTTACGGTTTAGCAGTTTAAAAAAACATCTGGCCAGATAATGATGAAACAGATATGTCTGTATTAATAGAAAGAGAAGAAATGACGCAAAAGAGTTCAACAAGAAAAGATTAAACCTAGAAAAGCGGGGCCCATGCCTTCTGGATTCTACGCCTCTGCACAATTACAGTTGTCATGTTTTTCCAACTGCTGGTAGCACTGACGCTACGTCTCAAGGGTGACATGCGCCCCGGTCCGTTCCCATCCTTCTCCTTCTGATTACTTGTCATCCCTCGTCTAGACTAACTCCTCCTTCACCCTCTGACTCCTCGGCTCCCCATCTGGGTGCCTCGCCATCTCGATGCAGTGATAAGAAGTTTTTTTGTTTTTTTTTCCAACTATTTCTTCTTTTTTTTTTTTAAATCTTGGCGCCCTGAATTGTGGGAATAGGAAATAGTGAATTAGGTTTGGGAGGGTGTGAAGTCTTGGCGCCCTAACTAGCAGATGGGGAGGGATGAAAGGGGTAAGGAAAACGTGAAAGGGAGGCTAGGAAGAAATGTGTTTTATCTGGAAGCAGTTTTTCTTGACATTTATATTTTAAATCTGCTATGGGCTTATATAATAACTATGAAATATTAAAACATATTTAGTGTAACATGAGATAGAACGGTGAACTAAAAAGGGGGGGGGGGGGGGTTGAACCTCCTAAAAAGAAACCGAAGAAAAAGGCAAGAAAAAAACAACACAGATTTTGAATAAATGAACAAACTAAACAACGCCAATGACGCCATATTGAAACATGCCAACTACAGAATACATTTAGTTGGTGCTAGACAAGGAAAGAGCTTAGACGTTTGAAATTAAAAAGGATAAAAAGTCCACAAGTAACACACAAAAACTATTTTCTTTGCCTTCATTCAATTCCTCTCTTATGTAGTGGAAGACTTTTTTGTAAGAGCTTTCACTTCACTCTCTAGAACTAATGAATGATAGATTTGAAAAAAAAAACAACATATTTTTTTACACCGCCCCAATTCTCTCCGCCACCCCCCCCCCCCCAAAAAAAAAATCCTGGATACGTCCTTGTATAAATGTACTCAGGGTGTAGAAATGTCTACTTTGATGATAATGATTTGTACATAAAGCGGTACACAAAATGTCCACAAACGTACAAGCGTCTATTTAATGATTTAACTCCTTGACTGCACACAAAGAAATATTTGAGTCGAGTGAGAAAATAGCCCCACTGAACGAGTTGGAAACAGCCTAATTTCAGAGGATTGTTATATCGTAAAAAAAATTTATAAATGTCAAACCAGAGTTTTCATGGTGCGACCAATAAACTATATTTTTTACCTTAAATATAAACTTTAGAGCCTCTCTCGAAATCCGTGTCCAGGTTCCACCCCCCACCCTGTGTCCATCCTCGTATTAGCAAGCTAATTAGAGGGATTTGATCGTAAACATTTTTTAAAAATGTGTTCAATACTTTTGCACATTGATTTCTAGATCTAGAACTAAAGGACTATCATTGGAATATTATAAAGTCAAGTAGATCTAGACATTCACTTAAATAAGGTTCTCTCGTCACGGGGGAGGGGGGAGGGAGGGATAAAAACTGTTCCATTTTTACAAAGCTTATATCAACTCACTCTGTCTGTCTGGTCAAAAGTTTGTACACGTTATTCCTCCCACACCCTATCTCAGATCAAGTTCAAATTTCATTTTTTTTAGCGGCCCCCGTAAGGGGAAAAAGCCGCTATTAGGTTTGTGCAAAATGTCCGTCTGTCCGTCTGTCCGTCTGTCCGTCTGTCCGTCTGTCACACTCAGATCTCGAAAACTAGAAGAGATATGAAAAATATTATTTCATCATTAAATCCGGCTTGAAAAGTTTAGGTGCAACGGCTACTTTTGGTTTTCTAAAAGCAAACCGTTTAATTTATAAAATTAATTATGCAAGTGATTTTTTCATAAAAATACACCAATTCTAAAACAATTACGTAAATGTAAGGGAGGCAATGTTACAATATGCTAACAAAGATGGACAATTTTTGTGTATTTTCAGTATCACTAAGTCAAATATATTTTTAAAATGTACAGGAAATGTTTACAACAAATACAAATAATAGTTAAAGACGTTTTTTCTGGTCAACTAGCTGCTAAAATTAAAAGAAAACATTTCTGTTTGTTTATAAAGGCTAATAATGCACTTTGTATGTAAATATCACGCACATTTTTTTAAATGGACTTTTTATGCAGCGATTTTCGTGCAGTAGCGTAACGTCGCAACATGATCAGGTGCTAAACCAATTCCTTAAACTTTTTTTAAAAATCAGATTTTATTTATTTTTTGTTTAGTGCCCCCATCCGAATAAAAGAAGCTTATTTTTGTGCGTTTTGTCTGGTGGTCGGTCTGTCCGTCACGATTAGATTTAAAAAAACTAGAACTCTAAAAGCTATTGAAAATCTGATTTACCCTTTAATGTTCCTCCCATAACATCTCAATAGTTTTAAGTATCTAAAATTGATTGTTCCGGATTTTTTTGTGCAAAACTAATCAACGCCAACAAATGTTTGTTTGCTCTTCTAACTTATATTACATTCAATTTCCATGCTTAAACGTTGCAAAAACACATTATCAATAATATGTTGTTCCGTTTTTTATGTAAATAGCATATTAATGCTAAATCATAATCTCTATACTGACTTATATTTCATTAACTGTAAAAATGTTCCGGATATTGTTTTATAAAACATGAATTATGCCTAATGATTGTTTGAAATCGCATAAGGCTTTTATAAAAAAGTTATTTACTAGAATTGATTACTGAAAATTACTTTTTAGACATTTAATTTTCTTGTAAAACATAACATAGAAGTTTTGTAATCGATAAAGAAAGTTCCGGTTTTTGTTTCTTACATATCGTCGCCAGAAATTTCCGAATTTATTTAAAAATCTACTAACGCCAAATAATTGTTTGAACTCCCTCTTCTAATTAATAAACAAACAATCTTCTCATTTACGAAATAATGTTTTTACGGATTTTTATGAAAAATATTTTAACTCACTACTCTCTTACAGTACATTTAACTTTCTACCTAAAACATTAAAAAATCTAATTATCGTTAATATTATGTTCCGATTTTTAAGGAAAACAGAATCCAAACACCAAAGTAAGGTATGAAAATCTCTCCACGTGGCTGTAGTACATCTAATTTTTATACGAGACCATCCAAAAAATTTAATTAACGGTATTACATTTATCTGAAATTCTCTTTTTCTTTTACTATTTATACAAACATCCGGAACAATCTATTGTATAAACTTTTCAATTGTGTTCATACCTAAAAATTATTGCGATGTTTTGAAACGTAAAATAAAGGTTAATCAATTTTTAATAACTTTTAGTTGTTTTTTTTTTATATCAAGATAACGGACAGACCGACTGACAGACAAAACGCTAAAACAATGTGGCTTTGATCCTTTTTAAATAATATCTATTAGAACTCAGTGCACCAATGTCTATGAACCCTCGTTAAATATCTCGTGTAAATAAAGACATTTTTTTTTATGGTACCGGTACTAGCCTATTGTGAGGTAATGGAATTTTTTTTCTTTGACGTCATATGAATGGACTCTTTAAATGTAATGTTAAAAGAACGCACTCGGTGCACCAATGTCTATTAACCCTCGAAAAAATTGCTTGTATTAATGAAAACATATTTTAGTCTAACTAAGCCGTGTGACGTAGTGTTTTTTTTTCCTTTGACGTCACATGGAATGAATTCTTTAAATGAAATGCTAAAAGAACTCACTCGGTGCACCAATGTCTATGAACACTCGAGAAATGGCTCGTGTTGATAAAGGTGATTTTTAGTCTAGCTAGGCCTTGTGACGTAGTGTTTTTTTTTTCCTTTGACGTCATATGGAATGAATTCTTTAAATGAAATGCTAAAAGAACGCACTCGGTGCACCAATGTCTATGAACACTCAATAAAAGGCTCGTAATGATGAAGGCGATTTTTATTCTAGCTAGGCCGTGTGACGTAGTGTTTTTTTTCCTTTGACGTCATATGGAATGAATTCTTTAAATGAAATGCTTAAAGAACGCACTCGGTGCACCAAAGTCTATGAACACTCGATAAATGGCTCGTAATGATGAAGGCGATTTTTAGTCTAGCTAGGCCGTGTGACGTAGTGTTTTTTTTTCCCTCTGAAGTTATATGGAATTAATTCTTCAAATGAAATGAAAAAAGAACTCGGTATAGTAATGTTTATTAAGCCTCGTTATGTGACTCGCGTTTAAAAAAGGAATGATATCTTGATTTAGATCTAATCTAGATTTTTTAAACTAGATCTAGATTTTTATTACAGTATATCTAGATCTGGATTTATATTATAATTAAAATTATTTTAGAGTCTAGATCTAGAATTTCTAGATCTAGTTTAGACTAAAATAGACTAGATTAAGATGTAGAATTTCAATTTCTAAACTTAAAGTGTAAAAAAAAAGTGTAGATTTTCATTTCCAAACGTTTTGATCAATATTGTAATGTTTTAATATACTAAAACTAATCTACTATTTTTTTATTAAATTTAAATTTAAATTTACGGCAAATGAATCTTTGAAACATTATTACTTTTGACCATCGGATGGCTGCCTGGTCGTGCGGTTTGCGCGCTGGACTGTCGTTCAGATTTATGGATGGCCCAGGGTTCAAACCCTGCCCGCTCCCATCCCCCGTCGTCCTGCGGGAGGTTTGGACTAGGAAGTAATTATCTTCAACTCTGAAGGAACATCCGAAACGTGTAAAACATTTTACATCAAAATTAAATCACCTCTTGAATATTATTTGCGAATATGCAGATCCGACAGGGATCCGACTTCGACGGGGGCCGCCTCTGAGTTTGTGTAACACAAACTCTCTTTGTAATCTTGTTAAAAATCTATTTTATCCGACAACACAAGAAATAAAAAAAAAATTTGTTAATTAACTATTGGTAATTAATTATTTGGTATGGTATCTCAAACAAGAGAAAGAAATGGTACTTGACTAATATGGTGGCATGAGCGGAATTAGTCCCCTTTATAGGTCACCGCTTTAAAGTAAGTTTGAAACAAACAATAAATAACTAGACAATCTTCTACAGTCTTAAGCACCTCACCAGCAGAGTGGTTATTGTGTCGGCTTGAAAAGTTCGAATTCAGGTTGTTCCCTCCCTTTATTTTTTTCTTTTCTAAATGCTTTAAAAAAAAAACGATTACAGTAAACTTCACCCAGAAATCCTGTTCTTTCTCCCACCCACCCCTACACACATTTTTTCCAACTGGTCCAGACAATTGATAGGATCATAGCGTAGTGAGTAAGCTTAAAGCAAGAAATTGCGCTAAACAAAAAACAATTGTTAAAAAAAAGTTTTAATCACAAAGAATTATTATTATTAGTCTAGAGTCTAGATCTATTACAAATTTAATTACACTGTTGATCCAAACTAATTGACACAATTACACTTTGTATATGTTTTTTTTTTAATGTTTTTCATGTTTTAAAGCTAACATTCATTATTATTAAGAGAAAAAGAATCGCTCTCTAAGTTTTATAAAGGAGATATTGTCTTTGTATAAAAACCAAAGTAGTATGACTATTTGTCTTGTTTCGGTCAAGAATGTTCTATTCAGTCGTATCTTTTTGTCTTAGGGCAAATCTATCTGCACTATAAAGGCTGGATTACCTGCCCTTCCAGTAACAGTCATAGGATATGTCAAAACGAGGCCGTACATCTTATCTACAAGATAAATCTGAGACATTAGCCCTGATGGGGAAGCGTCGCAGGCGGTACGCCGATAAATTGAAAAGCGACCCAGCTTCTCAGAATCGCTCTTCTATCACCCCACTACTTACTTATCTGTCAGTCCAAATGTCCCTGCTGACCATCGTACTGGCAGAAAGTGTAAAGTCGGCCATAAGTCACGCGTACACTTTGCCCCCTTCCGTCAAACGGATTGCCTCGCTCCGTCGTTAACTGAATCTGATTTATAACTATGGGATGTAACCCTAACAGTCGTTCTGACCGAAACAAAAAATTACAGTCTTTTTTTTCCACTAGCCGATTGGCCAATGCCACACAAGACCCTGCTCATATTTGTGAGCAGCTATCAATACAGAGATCAACAGTCATTGTTTTTTTTTTCTTTTTTTTTTTCGGCAGTTAGAGAAACCTCTGGGCAAGGAGGTGATCCGGGTCTGCGATTCCAATTTCTTATAAGCGTCGATAGCTGGTGAAACCACGCGGAGTGATGGCAAAATTTAGTGTCTCTAGCGGTGACAATTGACCTTTTTGCATTTTCTGGTAAAGCGCATCTCCGGCTAGGGGGGCGCGATGGACGATGGCTCTAATCAAAACTCTATTTTCTCGGAGGCTTGATCCCCGGAAAGACTGATAATAGGCGAGATAGCAACGCGGACGAGGGTTGCCCGATTTCCCGGGACGAGAAGTGCGGGCAGAGCTATCCGTTCATCGCAAGATCATTGTAAGATCATTGCTCGTTATTTGCTCTGTCGTCTGTGTGTCACTTGCAGGGCTATCTTCATGGTTTCAATCTGAGGACATTTGATGGTGCTGTTTTTTTTGTACGCCTTCTTGAGAAGCTTTTTGATTTTCAACCAGCTCTGAGATGGAGCGAAGTTTTGACCACACGCAAGATACAAACGAATATTCAAATTTGATTAGAGTAACACCATTAGTCAAATTATTCAATTTAGAGACACTTCAGGACAGAAGAATAAAATGTAAACTAGCAATAATACATAAAAGACTGAATCATAATTTACAAATACAAAAAGAAGACCTAATAAAATACCCAGAAAGACATAAAGAGACACATTTCTTATTGCATATGCTTAGACAAATTTGCGCAAAAGCTCCTTCTTCCCTAGTGCTATTAGAGCCTGGAATGATTGCCTGAATCAGTCAGGAAAATCTACGACTTAGCAGAGTTTAAGTCACTGATTAACATGCATGACTAGATTAAAACGTGGATACGCGTAGGACGTCATTATCTTCTCTTGTAAAGTAACGTCTGTAGATAAGATAAGAAGAAGATAAGATTTTTTTTTTGTGAAGTTCTGACTAGATATATGACTTTGATGTTTTCTTGAAGTTTTAAAAAGAATGGTCTGAATAATGTTTGTGTTTTCTATTTCTATTTGTGAATGCTCACAATGTCTACCAGACAGCTCTGTCGTGTTTCTGTCGTGTTTCTCTGGCAAGCTTCAGACGTTCCTTTTTATTATGTCTTAGCTCAAACGTCCTACACGACGGCAGGAAATGGCAGAGGACAAGATTCAAACTCGTGACCATTGTGACGGCGCGCACCACACAATCTGGTGGCCATTGCGCTCATCCATTGTTTAGTAGACAGGCATGGGAAGAGGGTTAACTGTTATTTTAAGCATTAATTAGTGGAAAAACAAATTTTATAAGAGTTTTCTCAAGACATTTTCTGGATTCCTGAGGAATGTTTTTTTAAAATGTTTTTTTGACTTTGGAAGTTTCTGTCTGTCAGGCCGAGAACTTTCCAGTTATTACCTGTTCTAAACTCTATTTTTACTTTTCTGACACTTGAACATTTCACAAAATTGTAAAAATGGCTTTAAAAATTTAGTGATCCTTTTTTTTTTACAACTTTTGGTAGCGCCCCCTAGTGGTAATGTCTGCGTAAATTATTATTGTTTTGTTTCTCCTTTAACATGGCCTGATTTATTTATATCTTAACCTTTTTTAGCTTTACCTATCCCTTAGTCTGTTGGACCGTTGGGGCACCATGCAAGATTCGTCGACCGCCTTTCTCCATTCTTCTTTGTCTTTTGCCTTAGTTAGAACCTCTTTCAGTGGCAGGCCCGTCCATTCTTTTATGTTGTCCTCCCATTGCTTTCTCTGTCTGCCTCTTCTTCTTTTTCCTGGTATTGTTCTCATAAGGAAGGTCTTTGCGAGCCCTGAAGATCTTGTCTTGTCAACTCAAGAAAAAATTAAGAAACTGGAACAGACACAAAATAGAGCAGTGAGATTCATAACAAACGAATATTCACATTTGACTAGAGCCGGGGTCGGCAACTTGCGGCTCGCGAGCCACATGCGGCTCTTTGGGTGTGAAGCTGCGGCTCTTTAGTTCCAAACGCAAATATTATTTATTTTAGCGAAACATTTTTTCAAATAGTTCTGAATATTTTAACGAGAATTAGTCACCGATTCTATTTCTCAGCAACTTGTACTCTTTTTTCACCCCACCCCTCCCCTATGACATGCTTCGTCACTGTTGTCAGTCGTTGGAAGCTCTCGGCCGTCGTCGGATGTTTCTATGTAGGTTTTAAATCGCTTTCGACGGAAGACGAATCAGCATCTTCACCACGTGCTTTGGCTGTTACGAATAGTTTGTTGTTTCAAGTCAATGAGTTAGAAGCGATTATCTTCTCCAGGTTAGAAGCAATCTACAAGTAATGCTAATCTGGCACACTTTGCAGTATCACTAGAAATTTGCGGAAAAAGGCAAACCATTTATAGAAAAACTGCTTCATACATGCATCTGAAGAACTGATTCATGATTTCAAAAACAAACCAGAAATTTAAAAAAAAAAAAATCAAAGATTTGCCATTATTCGCTTAAACAGAACAAGATAATATAGCTTAATTGTCTTCAAATGTAACATATTTGTAGGCGAAGATATCCAACTTTCTTCTGACTTATCACTTGATATAGATGAGTCTTGCGACATAAAGACACGGCACAAGATTTCCATTTTGTCAGCTATATGTCTTCCCAAAGGTCCAAAAGAAGAAACTCTAGGATTGCTACCACTGTCGTGACAAACAAGAAGAGAAGATATAGCGCATGCCGTGCACAAATACCTTGAAGACATTAAGATCGTTTTTATTAAAATCGTTTCAATAACATCTAATGGAGCCAGATGTATGACAGGAAAAAATAAAAGGGCAACAACGACAAAATAAACCTCGAAATTCTTACGTTTTACTGCAAAATACACCAAGTGCCCAAACATTTCCGGCCGAAATAGTTGAGGTCATAAATTTGGTAATTAAGATTGTTAACAGCATGTTGTCAAAAGCACTCTACCGTCGTCAGTTTAAAGACTTCTTAAAGGAAATGGAGACTCAGTATTCCGACCTCCTTATTGCCAACAAAGTGCGATGACTTTCCAAAGGTTGAACGTTTTTTTTTTTTGTGCATGAATGAAATAAATACATTCCTAAATGATAAAGGCATTAATTAACCTGAATTAGAGACGACAATGGTTGCAAGCATTTTTCTTTATGTTGGATATAACATCGAAATTAAATGAGCTGAATCTAAAGCTGCAAGGAAAGTAAAACCCAGCCGAATTGGTTTGTTTTGAAGAAAACATTTTTTTTTTTGCAGAAGATATTCAGAGCGGCAAATAACTTCATTTTCAATGTCTAAAGCAGTATCGCGATAAAATCAGAGCAACTTTTGACACGAATTACTTCAGCACAGTTATACAAAAAATCTAAGATGAATTTCTTGATAAATTTAAGCAGTTCAAAACCAACAAAACTATTCTAGCATTCCTGGTACACCATTTCAACACAAATAGTAACGAAATCCACATTGATCCATTTGAAAATGATACTTGATCTCTAGAAGTGCAATTGCTCGATTTAAAAAGTAAGGTTTTGTTGGGTAGAAAATGTACAGAGTTGAAATCAAGTTGGAAGTGTTGGAGGTCCAGAAATGTGTGTACGTAAGGCAACAAAAGTGAAAATATTTCAAAGAAATGCAGCGAGTTGATGAATTGAATAGTCTTCCAGACATATTCGTGCAAAAAAACGTTCTCTTCTATAAATAGAATGAAAAGTAAAGTAAGAAGCCAACTTACAAATGAAAATTGAGAGTCGTGTTTGAAACTAAAAATAAGTTATGAGCCAAATGTATCCAAACTTTCTAAAACTATGCAAAGGCATCGCTCCCACTGACTTTGTTTGCTCAATTGTTTGTTAGTGAAGTACAAGTTAGTAGTGTAAGTAGGCCTAAATGTTTAATAGCTTTGGTTGTTACCGAATTAAAGATAATTATCTAATAACGCCATATATATTATCTAATTTATAGTGAAAAACACTATATATATATATATATAGGAATAACACGTTTAAAAAGAGTGTGTGAGTACTATTTATTGTTGGCAAGAAAAAATGTTGTGGCTCTTTAAAAACTTTAAAATTTGTAAATTCTAATTTTTGGCTCTTCCGACTCAAAAGGTTGCCGACCCCTGGACTAGAGTAATACCTTTAGTAAAATCACTAAATTTAGAAAGCCTTCATGACAGAAGGCCCAAAAGTAAAGTAGCAATTATACATAAAACACTGAACCATAATCTTCAAATACAAAAACAAAATTTAATAAAATACTCTGAAAGACACAAAGATAAAGGCACATTCCTCGTCCCATATGCTAAAACAAATTTGTACAAATACTCCTTCTTCCCTAGTGCTATTAGAGCATGGAATGGGTTGCCTGAGCTAGCCAGGAAAACCAGTGACTTGGCAGAATTTAAGTCATTGGTTAATATGCATGACTAAATGCATGACGCGTAGGACGTAATCATCTTCTTTTTTGAAGTAACGTCTGTATTATATATGATAAGATAAGATAAGGATTTTGTGATTTTACCATCACAAAAGAGATACAAGACACCGATAGCAAAGACAAACAGACACAAACACTCTTTTGTTGCCCTGGCAATCAAACCATTAAATAAGAACAATCTGATATAAACTTTTCACATGTAAATTTTGATTAGTCAGGTGTGAATGTACATTTATTTTATAGCTACATTGTTTTGTTTGGTGTAATGCACAAATTGTAAGACTAATTTCCTTACGGTCAATAAAGATTATTATTATTATTATTATTATTATTATATTATTATATAGATTAATATGGCCATAGATTTTTAGCTTGCGTTTTTCACGATAGCTACAAGGTCATCATGGGGTCAAATCGCTGCAGTAACCCTGTCTCAAATCTCTTGGCTTGTAATGCGGTATTTGAATGTGATACCTAGAATCCTTCTGTAGCATCTCAATTCCATTGCTAGGATCCTCCTCTCTAGCTCTGCAGTCAGCGTCCAAGACTCACAAGCATATAAAATGTGGACATGACCAGGGATCCCTTAATTTTGTGTCAGCCTAATGAAGACATTAATAAGTTTAGCTTTAAGAACCCATATTTATTTAGGCATAAGACTACCACCTGAACCTTTTTTTTTTATTTTATGTAGCGCGTTGTTCTAAAGACATTTAAAAAATAGCCAAACAAGCACGCAAGGACACGCATTGCGCAGTAACAAAAAAAATGCAGATCAATAAACAAGGAACAGAAAAACAGGCACGCATTACGCAGTCTACGCCCACGCAAAGCAACAAACACCTGAATGAAATGAATGCCCTTGAAGACATTTCGGAATATCTGACTTGCCACGAACCTGCAATTAGCCGGGGAGAAGAAAGAAAAGAACTTAAGAAACACAAGAGAAAGTGTCAGAAGCTAAGTGTTAAAATTAATCACCCTAACTCATGTCACGTGGCTGCTTCAAGGGCCAATACTGTCGTCCCGGTTTACCTGAAGAGAAAATTTACAGCCCCCCTTTTGCCTCACCCCTGCCTGGCAATGCGAGCGTACGCGCAGTGGGTGTCTATTTTGCATTAAGCACATCGTGTTTGGTGGTAAGGGGAAAAAAAATTACCTTTCAACACTTTAGGAATCTTTCCCTTTTTTTTTTGTTTGCACTCGGCACCTCAATGCCTTGCTTTCTGCTTCTTTCAAGCTCATTCCCCCCCCCTCCGCCTTTATTTGTTTCGATAACTGCCAGTTCTAATGCCCACCCCTGCATGTTGACGAGGCCATAGAGGTAATTTAGGCTAAGTTTTATTCATAGAAATAGCAGACTATAAACTACAAAGTCTGTAAGTGGAGGACAGTACGATCAAGGTGATTCCAGAGCGTGGAAGTTGTGAGCCTGGGACCTACATTTTGTTACACACACGCGAGTGTAGTCATTGTCTCTTCTGCCGAGTTTAAGTACTAACTAAGAATGTCTGCGCCTTTGTTGAAAGTGTATAAGTGAGTGATTTCACTTTTGAGAAAGTCTATGCGTATAAGTCTTTAATCCAAGTTGCTGAGATAAAGACTTAGTATATTTAGATCTATACTGACGTTGTAATTTGAGTAGCTTTCACTTAGTTTTATAGCATATCTGCGAATTTATAATTCCCGACGTACATTCTTTTATTAGACATTACGCGAAATGTTACACACATAGACTATAGACTGGACGATAAAGTAAAAATTATTATGGGAAACATTTGGGGAAAGATAAGTTTGTATGAGTTATACAGCAGTTATGAGCAGTGTAAAATTAAAAGTATTTATAGTTGTTTTTTTCAGCCATAACCTATATAATTGATAGAACCCCTTCTGTATTATTATATCTCTAATCGTGCCTACCAAATCTATGTCAGGCGAGCATTCGGATTATCTTTTGTTATAAAATGTTTTCATTTTAGCTTATTTGGGTCTTCTGCTGAAAAAATCCGTTAATAGATGTATTCAGCTTTAACTTGAATTTTGCCTATGACATCACACTAAATCAACTAAATGCAAAATCGGGCTAGTAGGCTACTAAATGAGATTATAATAAAAAAATTACTAGCACACAATTATTGGATGACTGGTTCTTAGAGACAGTGGAGTTCAGTAACCAACATAAGAAGTATCATAAATAATTGTAATCTGTATAGTCTAGTCTATAGTCTATAGTTAGTATATAAATAGTCTAGGACTAGATTGTCACTAGAGCTATAATCTATACTTATACTAGGTCTAGTCTATAGTCTGCATGCATAGATGATAGACAGACTAGTTTAATAGTTAGTAGTAAAAAGTATGAAAAGTATTAGACCTAGTTATTACAAATATTAGTCATATTTATTAGATTTAGATCTATCAATATTAAATTAGTCACAGTCACAGTGATACTGAATTATTCTGACTTACTGAAACTGAAAGTAACTGTATATAATATTTTATTTTTTTTCAACCTTTAGAATTTATCCTTGGCCTTTCGTAGTACGAACATTAGAGCACGTTCTGCTCATTTTCTTTGACTTTTTTGACTAAAAACTAATTCTAACAATTTGAATCGATAAGACGACCGCCATACATTAATAAAGAAGCCATGTCAACAAACATAGATCCACATCACAAACCTATATATATATTTGCCTATGTCTATGATTATGAAACAAAGGCAAAATATTGGGAATATGGCAGTTTTGTACTTTTCAAAACTAAAGATCATAATTATATATTGGCTGGAATGTTAGTCCTAGAATTTATAGCTCAATTGCCACCATTTTTTTTTCACATAGATATAGTACATAAAACATATTTGACTCCCCCCAAATAAAAATAACTTCCTACTTCCAGTCTATATTTATTTATGTCTATGGTTACACATCTCTCTATTCCTAGGTCTAAAACTCTATTTCAACTCTAAGATGATAGAACTTCTCTTCGCAAAAGATAGTTTTATAATTAATCACATCAACATACTAATTCATTTCATATTTTAATCAAATTAACATTCAAATGTGTTTTTCTAAAGCATTTTTACATACATTCGTACGCCTTGAGTGCATATCTATTCTTGATATCGCGTGCTTCTAAATATAAATCTATACACCATCCAATGTTTTCATAAAAAATTGGATAAAGGTCCATTAGCTATTTTTAGTTTTATAGAGCCTCGCACACAAATTCATGCATTCGCTTTACTTATAATATTATAATTTTCTTTAATTGTTTGTACTGCACTATAGGTGACTATATCAGCAATACGCAAGTTAAGATATATATATATATATATATATAAGGGAAAAAAAGAGAACACTTCTTCTTTTCTTGAAGTTAACATTGAGACTTCTTAAACCTCGTGTATTTTTACAGAACTTATATCAGCTCACTCTGTCTGGTACAAATCTTGTACATGTTATTTCTCACACAGTCCATTTTTGGATCAAATATAAACTTTACACAATCGTTCACTGTCGAAATACAATAATGAATCAATCTACTCGATTATCATAGCCTTACCCCCCCCTCCCCAAAAAAACAACAACAACAACAACAAACAAACAAACAAAAAAAAATATAATTTTGTGTCCGTGTTATTAATTGGCAAAGACCTACATATACATACCTAGACTGGACATGGAGATCTCTTAACACTACACATAAATGTCGTGAAAAAAATCAAAAAATGAAACAAGGTGTTGTTTTGTAAAGTAGTTACAAGAAGTAGTTGTTTTTTTTTTTTTTAAACCTAACCTATGTAGCAAATACTATACACGATATAGATCTAAATTATAATGCCGCTCAATTTTACTGATAGGAAAACAATGATATAGTAGGCTTATTATTTAAATGTAAATAAATAATAAAAAACAACAGGCTTGAAATATTTAGAATCTAGATTTAGGATTGTCAAAACGGCGACATATGTTGCCATCTCCATGGAAAAGAAAAGGAAATGGCTCTATATCATAGATATATAGTTGTTTGATTAATAGCCCATTCTATTTAGAATTCTCAAAATGGGATTGCATTATTTTTAAATTTTGAAAACTAAAGATCAATCACTTTTCTAAGAAAAAAAAAGATTTTGTCATGATTCCCTTACAGTTTGAAACAGAGTTACGAACCTAACGCTCGGAGGAGCATTTGTCTCCGTTTTCCAGTCTAACTATAATATATATATATATATATGGGTCTGTGCATAGACTTATATATACTACTCTAGACTGGGCATAGAGATTTTTTGGCACTACAAAAAATGTCGTGAAAATTTTTTAGAAAGTTGGATCAAGGCGTTGTTTTGTAAAGTAGTTGAAAGAAGTAGGCCTAAAGTTGTTTGTTTTTTTCAACCCTAACCTATGTAACATATAATTTAATTTTTAGATCTAGATCTAGTAATTGAACATAAAAAATAAGAGTATTCTCGTCTCATAATTATTATTTTGCAATTTTTATATACATAATCTAGAAAGATCTAGGTTTATCAATCTTTTTAAATCAACATGAATTATTTCGATCTAGGATTTTTGAAACATTATTTTTTTAAAACATTATCTGAATGGAAACAAACAGGAAATGGCTTTGTTTCATATATTTGCGTGAATATCCGAGAAATGATTTTGCATTATTTCTAAACTTTGAAAACTAAAGATCATTACTTTTCTAAGACAGAAAAGATTGATTGGGGCGACTCCCCTTAGAGCCTGAAAAAAGAGTATACGTACATAAAAATCTATACATGTATAGGTCAGTGAATCCGGTTTCCAGTCTAGATATAATATATAAGTCTATGGGTCTGTGTTAATGACAAGTTCTCTCCTTTCTTGCACTACGAATACGCACCAAGGGCGTGCACGCCGTGCAGTGCAATAATGCGCAATGCCTAAAATAGCACGCGAGGTAGAGCAAAGGCATGAGCTCAGTTCGTTGAAAAAAAAATGTACCACGTGGATACGAAATTGTTTATTATAGAATCAACTTTCTTTTTATTAGGTCTCCATGAGGAACACCGAACCAAGGGAGAAAAAGTTTATAAAAACTCTGAACTATTGTATAGACATCCAAGATATTTCTTTCCTCACTACGCTATAAGCGGCGGCCCTGGAAATACGAATAGCCGTTGTAGAATGATTTCGAAGCTGATTGGCCTCATTGGATGAGTTAAATAATTCAGGGTGTTGATATATAGTCATTGGGTTGTAGCTCCAAACATCTAGTCCAACTTAACCGTTAGAGTCTTAGGGCGAACTTGAATAAAACTTCAACTAGTTTTTAATTTAAAAAATTCGCCTACTTGTTAATGACAGCTTTCAGCTTGAATGTAGCTGCATGTAAAATGTAAGCCACAATAAAAGCTACACGTCTTTCTGTCCCTTGACTTTCACTTGTCCTCTTTACTTTCACTTGTCCTCTTGACTTTCACTTGTCCTCTTTACTTTCACTTGTCCTCTTGACTTTCACTTGTCCTCTTTACTTTCACTTGTCCTCTTTACTTTCACTTGTCCTCTTTACTTTCACTTGTCCTCTTTACTTTCACTTGTCCTCTTGACTTTCACTTGTCCTCTTGACTTTCACTTGTCCTCTTTACTTTCACTCCCTTTTTTTATAACCTCAATTACGATGGAATTACTCGTGGTTACATCAGAATCTAGTCAGCTTATTCAATCAAACAGGGCCGCAATTCATATTTAAGCATGTCACTATCAGTCACGGCTCTTGTCACAGGCGTTTGAAGATAAAGAACTTAAAGGGTTAACATATTTAGTGTAGGCCTATCGTACGATGGATTGACGCAACTTTAATTAACCCACAGCCATCTATTGCGTTTGAGTTACTTCTTATTTGCACAACAAATGTTGGTATAATAATCTAATTAATAATAACAGTTGTTATTGTAACAAAATAAGCAGAGTGGGCCTTGCAAGCGTCATTAAAATGGGCTCCGCAACTCTTAAGACCGAACCTGCAATTAAATTATCTGCCATAATTTTAATCATGGTTACATCAGAAACAGGCACACTCGCTTCCTAAAATAGGGGCCTGTGCGATCTAGCTGAAAGTTTCGTCAAAATACATTTGAGAACCATCCAACACGGCGATGGTCTTGCTGAAGAGGTTGGCTTTCTAATTTCAATCTACACTAGACCAACGGCCTTATTCTTTGTTGATAATTTGTATTTGAAATTTAGACCACATATCAGTTCGAGATATCTTCAGAAAATAAGTTTTACCATCTTTCTATTTATTTATTTTTTTTGCCCGTGTCGCCGAGAAGAGCTCCACAAAGGTGCGAACATTTTGGGTGGTCTCCCCTTCACCTACGCTAATAGTTTTCGTTTTGCGCGGGAAACATGACGAGAAAAAAAAAAGTTATAGTTAGTTAGAGTTACCTCCTACGCGTTGCAGTAAACTGTCCCACACACATTCTTACATACACATACCCAATGAAAATGACTGCTAGCTAATTCGATTCCAGAACTTGTCAATGAAGAAAGTATCGCAATGGATGTTGATTTTGATTCTTATATTAAAATATAAAAGTATGCTTTTTTTTCCCCAAAGGGAAATATGTAAAATTAGTAAAAAGTTTAAGAAAAAAAAATCAATATACATTATAGAAAAAAAAGATGACCTTGACTTCACAATCTGTATCTTAGGACTCAGAACATCTCGTTAATCAAGAAATCCCATAGCTCGATATTCCAAACTACGATCTGTAGACTATCTATAGTTTTGAATAATTGGAATCGAAAAGCCAATTTATGGTAAAGTATCGAGTTCGCTTCGGTCACTTAAATCTCAACACGCGTTTTTTTAAGTAGAGCAGACAAAAGTTTGTTGAAGTAGAGCAGACAAAAAGTTTGTTGAAGTAGAGCAGACAAAAGTTTGTTGAAGTAGAGCAGACAAAAAGTTTGTTGAAGTAGAGCAGACAAAAGTTTGTTGAAGTAGAGCAGACAAAAAGTTTGTTGAAGTAGAGCAGACAAAAGTTTGTTGAAGTAGAGCAGACAAAAGTTTGTTGAAGTAGAGCAGACAAAAGTTTGTTGAAGTAGAGCAGACAAAAGTTTGTTGAAGTAGAGCAGACAAAAGTTTGTTGAAGTAGAGCAGACAAAAGTTTGTTGAAGTAGAGCAGACAAAAGTTTGTTGAAGTAGAGCAGACAAAAGTTTGTTGAAGTAGAGCAGACAAAAGTTTGTTGAAGTAGAGCAGACAAAAGTTTGTTGAAGTAGAGCAGACAAAAGTTTGTGGAAGTAGAGCAGACAAAAGTTTGTTGAAGTAGAGCAGACAAAAGTTTATTGAAGTAGAGCAGACACAAGTTTGTTGAAGTAGAGCAGACAAAAGTTTGTTGAAGTAGAGCAGACAAAAGTTTGTTGAAGTAGAGCAGACAAAAGTTTGTTGAAGTAGAGCAGACAAAAAGTTTGTTGAAGTAGAGCAGACAAAAGTTTGTTGAAGTAGAGCAGACAAAAGTTTGTTGAAGTAGAGCAGACAAAAAGTTTGTTGAAGTAGAGCAGACAAAAGTTTGTTGAAGTAGAGCAGACAAAAGTTTGTTGAAGTAGAGCAGACAAAAGTTTGTTGAAGTAGAGCAGACAAAAGTTTGTTGAAGTAGAGCAGACAAAAGTTTGTTGAAGTAGAGCAGACAAAAGTTTGTTGAAGTAGAGCAGACAAAAAGTTTGTTGAAGTAGAGCAGACAAAAGTTTGTTGAAGTAGAGCAGACAAAAGTTTGTTGAAGTAGAGCAGACAAAAGTTTGTTGAAGTAGAGCAGACAAAAGTTTGTTGAAGTAGAGCAGACAAAAGTTTGTTGAAGTAGAGCAGACAAAAGTTTGTTGAAGTAGAGCAGACAAAAGTTTGTTGAAGTAGAGCAGACAAAAGTTTGTTGAAGTAGAGCAGACAAAAGTTTGTTGAAGTAGAGCAGACAAAAGTTTGTTGAAGTAGAGCAGACAAAAGTTTGTTGAAGTAGAGCAGACAAAAAGTTTGTTGAAGTAGAGCAGACAAAAGTTTGTTGAAGTAGAGCAGACAAAAAGTTTGTTGAAGTAGAGCAGACAAAAGTTTGTTGAAGTAGAGCAGACAAAAGTTTGTTGAAGTAGAGCAGACAAAAGTTTGTTGAAGTAGAGCAGACAAAAGTTTGTTGAAGTAGAGCAGACAAAAGTTTGTTGAAGTAGAGCAGACAAAAGTTTGTTGAAGTAGAGCAGACAAAAGTTTGTTGAAGTAGAGCAGACAAAAGTTTGTTGAAGTAGAGCAGACAAAAGTTTGTTGAAGTAGAGCAGACAAAAGTTTGTTGAAGTAGAGCAGACAAAAGTTTGTTGAAGTAGAGCAGACAAAAGTTTGTTGAAGTAGAGCAGACAAAAGTTTGTTGAAGTAGAGCAGACAAAAAGTTTGTTGAAGTAGAGCAGACAAAAGATTGTTGAAGTAGAGCAGACAAAAGTTTGTTGAAGTAGAGCAGACAAAAGTTTGTGGAAGTAGAGCAGACAAAAGTTTGTTGAAGTAGAGCAGACAAAAGTTTATTGAAGTAGAGCAGACAAAAGTTTGTTGAAGTAGAGCAGACAAAAGTTTGTTGAAGTAGAGCAGACAAAAGTTTGTTGAAGTAGAGCAGACAAAAGTTTGTTGAAGTAGAGCAGACAAAAAGTTTGTTGAAGTAGAGCAGACAAAAGTTTGTTGAAGTAGAGCAGACAAAAGTTTGTTGAAGTAGAGCAGACAAAAAGTTTGTTGAAGTAGAGCAGACAAAAGTTTGTTGAAGTAGAGCAGACAAAAGTTTGTTGAAGTAGAGCAGACAAAAGTTTGTTGAAGTAGAGCAGACAAAAGTTTGTTGAAGTAGAGCAGACAAAAGTTTGTTGAAGTAGAGCAGACAAAAGTTTGTTGAAGTAGAGCAGACAAAAAGTTTGTTGAAGTAGAGCAGACAAAAGTTTGTTGAAGTAGAGCAGACAAAAGTTTGTTGAAGTAGAGCAGACAAAAGTTTGTTGAAGTATAGCAGACAAAAGTTTGTTGAAGTAGAGCAGACAAAAGTTTGTTGAAGTAGAGCAGACAAAAGTTTGTTGAAGTAGAGCAGACAAAAGTTTGTTGAAGTAGAGCAGACAAAAGTTTGTTGAAGTAGAGCAGACAAAAGTTTGTTGAAGTAGAGCAGACAAAAGTTTGTTGAAGTATAGCAGACAAAAGTTTGTTGAAGTAGAGCAGACAAAAGTTTGTTGAAGTAGAGCAGACAAAAGTTTGTTGAAGTAGAGCAGACAAAAGTTTGTTGAAGTAGAGCAGACAAAAGTTTGTTGAAGTAGAGCAGACAAAAGTTTGTTGAAGTAGAGCAGACAAAAGTTTGTTGAAGTAGAGCAGACAAAAGTTTGTTGAAGTAGAGCAGACAAAAGTTTGTTGAAGTAGAGCAGACAAAAGTTTGTTGAAGTAGAGCAGACAAAAGTTTATTGAAGTAGAGCAGACAAAAGTTTGTTGAAGTAGAGCAGACAAAAGTTTGTTGAAGTAGAGCAGACAAAAGTTTGTTGAAGTAGAGCAGACAAAAGTTTGTTGAAGTAGAGCAGACAAAAGTTTGTTGAAGTAGAGCAGACAAAAAGTTTGTTGAAGTAGAGCAGACAAAAGTTTGTTGAAGTAGAGCAGACAAAAGTTTGTTGAAGTAGAGCAGACAAAAGGTTTGTTGAAGTAGAGCAGACAAAAGTTTGTTGAAGTAGAGCAGACAAAAGTTTGTTGAAGTAGAGCAGACAAAAGTTTGTTGAAGTAGAGCAGACAAAAGTTTGTTGAAGTAGAGCAGACAAAAGTTTGTTGAAGTAGAGCAGACAAAAGTTTGTTGAAGTAGAGCAGACAAAAGTTTGTTGAAGTAGAGCAGACAAAAGTTTGTTGAAGTAGAGCAGACAAAAGTTTGTTGAAGTAGAGCAGACAAAAGTTTGTTGAAGTAGAGCAGACAAAAGTTTGTTGAAGTAGAGCAGACAAAAGTTTGTTGAAGTAGAGCAGACAAAAGTTTGTTGATTTTGATGTTCAAGTTTTCAACTTGCCGACGCAGTGACGTCAGAGCAAAGGGACTTCCTGTCAGCCCGTGTGATGACAAGCATTTAGAAACCTAATTATAAACTGAAACAAATTGTCGGCCTGTTTTAATTTTCTTAAACATTATTCTTAAACGTGTGTATGTGCGCAGATTGAGGGACTTGGGAAGGGGTCAAATATATCTGCAAACTTTAAAAAACTTAGAATTACTTCCGGTTGCATAAAATGTCGAATTAGGTTATAGCTCGCTTCCTCCACGAGGGCTTCAAAACGAGACAAATGTGTACGCCAGACACTTATCCTTTAAAAAACAATGAGCATCCTACTCAATAAATAGGGCATTTCCTAAATCTAATCACTAGAAAAAATTATAACTTAATAAATATATACACATCTTTTGATTTACATCAAATAATGTTTTAATTGAAAACTTTTTAAATATTACATCGGTATATAATTTATGTCATTAATATTAATTTTCATCTCCAAATACAATTAAATTGTAGAAGCAAAAAAACTCATATCAAATAATGATCGTTCATTCACTAGCGGATCCAGAACTTTGGAGTGGGGGGGGGGCGATTTTTTTCCAAACCCTAACCCTAACGCCCACTAAAACCCTAACCCTATGCATAAACATGCGTACAGTACACACACACACACACACACACACACACACACACACACACACACACACACACACACACACACACACACACACACACACACACACACACACACACACACACACACACACACACACACACACACACACACACACACACACACACACACACATATATATATATATATATATATATATATATATATATATATATATATATATATATATATATATATATATATGAGAATAAAAAAAGCAGCATTTCTCAACCTTCGTCGAAAAACAAAACTGGGGCAGCGCTATAAGGTTCTATTATAAGGTTCTATTATAAGGTTCTATTATAAGGTTCTATTATAAGGTTCTATTATAAGGTTCTATTATAAGGTTCTATTATAAGGTTCTATTATAAGGTTCTATTATAAGGTTCTATTATAAGGTTCTATTATAAGGTTCTATTATAAGGTTCTATTATAAGGTTCTATTATAAGGTTCTATTATAAGGTTCTATTATAAGGTTCTCTTATAAGGTTCTATTATGGGGTTCGGGGCAAAGCCCCTACGACAAAAGCGTTTTTCTGCTTTTTTTCACTGCAGAATCGTATTCTCCTGACATCTACAGCTCATTATTCATCAATGGAGTTCGGGGCGAAGCCCCGACGCCAAAAGCGTTTTCTTGCATTCTTTACTGCAGAAACACATTCTCCTGACAAGTACAGCTCATTATTCATCAATGGACTTCGGGGCGAAGCCAAAAGTGTTTTTTTTGCATTCTTTACTGCAGAAATGCATTCTCCTGACCTAAAGCTCATTATTCATACTATTAAAAAGGACCTTTTGAAAAAATGTTATACCTGAAAAATATTCTAATATGAATTTATAGGCCCTTAATGCATTGCATATAAAACCGATGTGTTCCTTGAAAAGATAAGATACCCCACATATTTAGATTTTGGATTTGAGGATCACCGCCGAAAAAAAATTTTTATTCCATAAATAATATTCAAGAAAATTAAAGTATATATTGTGAGTTATAGTCCCAAATTTATTTTACTAGAAAAATATCAGATTGAGTAAAGGTTGCGAAAAGGCGACTATGAAAAGATTATCTGGGTTTAGAACTCATCTCAATCATGACTCTTATACTGAAAAATTTCGTTTGAATTCTAACTTTTCCAATGCAAAGTCCTTCTTAAAATAATTATGATAAATTCATGTGAAATTACATAAACTCAGTTTGGAAATGGGAGGGGCGGTAGAGTGAAAATATTAATACTCGCTCCTTTCATAATTTCTGTTAAAGTTTGCATTTGGCTTTACAGAATAGGGGTGGGGCGACTCGATATAAGATTTTAATTTTCTTTCTCTCTCTCTTTCTAGAGTTGGGAGGGCAGTACATGCAATCGCCCTCTCCCCAACCCCACCGAACCGAATCGGCTAAGATACCAGAAGGGGAGCGACATAATATAAAATGTATATTTTAATTCAACTAATTTTGTTCACAAACTATGATTTCTTAAAAAACAACGGACCCCCCCCCCCCCCACTCAAAGGGTTTAGGTTGGAAGGGCAGTAGATGTATTCGCCCCCCCCCCCCCCCCCAATCAGCTAATAGGGGAACGACAATATATAAAGATAGGTTAAAATATAAATAACAAGTTATAATCATATCGATATTTAATTGATTCTGTTAGCAAGCTGTAATTTCTACAAATAAATTGGACCGCCCCCCCCCACTTGAAAGTGGATCCGCCAGTGCTTTCATTTCATAATCATTTTTATTAACAACCATTAATTGTATCTACAAATTCGATATAAAAGCATTTTCTCTAGCTATTACTATGTCGACACCATTCTCGATAATTACATTTGAAAAGTGTTTGAAATCAAAGTGAAAAGTCAATAAGCAATTTGATTGTTTTTCCTTTCTATCTTAACATTTGTTGTCTTTTATGTTATCTTCCCATGGTTTCCTCTGTCTGCCTCTTTTTGTTTTGTTATCTGGTAATGTACCCCGAAGGAAGGTCTTTGCGACCCCCGAAGACCCTCTAATATGGCCATAACGTTTTAGTTTGCGTTTTTTAACAGCAGTAAGCAGGTCATCGTGGGGTCCAATCACTGAAATAACCTGTCACTAATCTCCAGCAGTTAGCAGGTCATCGTGGGGTCCAATCACTGAAATAACCTGTCACTAATCTCCAGCAGTTAGCTGGTCATCGTGGGGTCCAATCACTGAAATAACCTGTCACTAATCTCCAGCAGTTAGCAGGTCATCGTGGGGTCCAATCACTGAAATAACATGTCACTAATCTCCAGCAGTAAGCAGGTCATCGTGGGGTCCAATCACTGAAATAACATGTCACTAATCTCCAGCAGTTAGCAGGTCATCGTGGGGTCCAATCACTGTGATAACACTGTCTCTCGTCTCCTCGTTTGTGAAGTGATGGGAAGACTACATAAGACAATGGATGGGCCTGCTATTGAAAGATGCTCTATCCAAGGAAAATAAAAACAAAGAAGAATGTCCCAACGGCCCAACAGACTAAGGGACAGGTGAAAGTGAAGGTGAAGGATCTTAACATTCAATTGGTTCATGGGACAGAAGATCTGTAAAAATTCAAAATTCGAGACCATCCTGAATCTTCAAATAATTCATATTCAGCAGTCACATTTTTCTCATAGAAGATAGATACTTTGTTTACAAAGCTTATAGCAACTCACTCTGGTACATACTTTGACCACTTTATTCACTCATTCTAAACTTGACACAACTATTTATTGCACCTAACAGATCAGGAATCAATAAAAAGCAATTAGTCAATTGTTTACTGGTAATAATTACTTTTGTTTGATACTAAAAAGGGAAAATAATCCTTCACTACTGAGATATATGACTAAATATGTGGGGTTTTGTTCCCTTAGATATTTGTACACGTTATTTTCCCCACACCCTGTCTAGGATCACGTTGAGACTAAGCACAACAATTTATTTTACGTAAAAAAAAATCAATGAAAAATTAACCAATTAGTCAATTAATTATTGGTATTTCATTATTTTTGCTTGATATTAAAAAAGGGAAATACATTTTACTTTATTGAGATATATAGTTGTAATGTGGAGCTCTTCTCCTTAGTTAAGCGTTTTTTTTTAAAGTATTTTTATATTTTGCTTGTAAGGCTGGAATAAGCCTTTCCGCGGGCCAAATTTGTCTATCATTGTCTAAGTCCAATTCTCAACATTTGTTTCAAAATGTATTACTAGCATGTTGATACAACTCACTAGACTTATGAACATATCAATATCTATGAACCTAGAAATATCTATGAAATCTACCAAATTATTCTGGCGGTAAAGTATTGCACCTTCAAGTCCTATAAAAATGGTGTCAGAAGCATGGATTGGGGAGACTCGAGCAGCTAGAACTCTACGTTTGGTCAAACAATCCCGAACATTTTAAAAGTTGTGAAAACTCTAAAAACCAGAAGATGGAAATAAATCGTAAATGAACCCGGCGCCGACCGGCTCTCAAACAGACTTAAACACCCCCATATAGTAGAAAAGTCCAATCCACCTCTGCGACACAAAGGTAATAAGTCTGCAGGCTATCCTCCCTTTATGTCTCTCCAAGTGGTCCACGTCATGTACTTTTCAAAATGTAGCTGAAAGCTTGAAACTAAATTTTATACAGTTATGATAGCCCACCCAAACCTTTTCTACTTCATAAAGTAACGCTATTTAAACATGTTTTAATTAGAATAAAAACGGAGGTAGGGCTCCACAACAATGTACACGCACTGAGTCAACTCTTCTTGGTAATCCTTACACACAAACAATCATAGCCAAAGAAGATGCTATATATAAAGCAATGTATGGTTTTTATCAAGACGTCAAAATTTCATAGCTTATCCCATCCATAGGCGGCGCCTCTGGGTTGTGAGCAAGGAAGCGGACAGTTTCCTTTCTGGCCCCAAATCTCCAAAGAGGATTTTAAGTTATTTTTCATTGCCCGCTTTACGTATTTTGGTAAACATTTGTTTACTTCCCAGTTCTAGTTTACAGCCAACCCTACTCTCAGTATCATACCACTGCCGCCTCTGAACGGCACTGCCCTCAGATGAACTGTGGTTAAAGGCACCCAAAGTCTGAAGAAAGAAGAGGAAAAGGGGAAAATTATCCCTTTAAAGACTTAAGTGAAACCCATAAGAAAAGAAGCGTGGGGGGCGCGGGGGTAAGCAATTTGCGTCTAATAAAAGATAAGAGACTGGAGTTGTTTTCAGGTTAGAGGCGGACTGTATGGCTGGGACATGGTCTTTAACGCGAAACGTTCGAGATAGCCGACGGAGGGAAGGGGGCAGGCGTTCATAAAAAACGATTACTTTTTTATATAGGTAGTTGTCTTGAGTTTTGTGGTCCTGGAGTCTGTGGTAGGGCGCAGTGGGGGAGCCAAGTGGGAGACTTGTGTGTTCAACCTGACTGATGAGGAGGAGTTTGAGGTTTTTCAAAGTTTGAAATGTTCTACGCGTTTGATACAGAAATGGTAATTATATATTCTAATTACAGCAAACGTTGGGCTGTAAACATAGATTGTACCACTTTGAGGTGCATTTCTTTTTAAGGCAGGAGGAAAGGGGCGACGGGGTAAAAAAAAATGGGGAAAGGGGAGGGGGAAAAATGAGGTGTAAAAATGCTTTGTGGTCAGAAATGCAAAGAGCGATATCGCTAGTTCATTTCTTGGTGTTATCCGAATAATTGTCTCCCCCCCCCCATTACTTCCATGTGTGACTATATATATATATATATATGTTTTAAAGGCTCTTAGACCTAATGCCTCCATACCATTTTAAAGGCTCTTAGACCTAATGCCTCAATACATTTTAAAGGCTCCTAGATCTAATGCCCCCATACCATTTTAACGGCCTATTGACTGAGTGCCTCTATACCATTTTAAAGGCTCCTAGACCTAGTGCCCCCATACCATTTTAAAGGCTCCTAGACCTAGTGCCCCCATACCATTTTAAAGGCTCCTAGACCTAGGGCCCCCATACCATTTTAAAGGCTCCTAGACCTAGTGCCCCCATACCATTTTAAAGGCTCCTAGACCTAGTGCCCCCATACCATTTTAAAGGCTCCTAGACCTAGTGCCCCCATCCCATTTTAAAGGCTCCTAGACCTAGTGCCCCCATCCCATTTTAAAGGCTTCTAGACCTAGTGCCCCCATACCATTTTAAAGGCTCCTAGACCTAGTGCCCCATCCCATTTTAAAGGCTCCTAGACCTAGTGCTCCCATCCCATTTTAAAGGCTCCTAGACCTAGTGCCCCCATACCATTTTAAAGGCTCCTAGACCTAGTTCTCCCATACCATTTTAAAGGCTCCTAGACCTAGTGCCCCCATACCATTTTAAAGGCTCATAGACCTAGTGCCCCCATACCATTTTAAAGGCTCCTAGACCTAGTGCCCCCATACCATTTTAAAGGCTCCTAGACCTAGTGCCCCCATACCATTTTAAAGGCTCATAGACCTAGTGCCCCCATACCATTTTAAAGGCTCCTAGACCTAGTGCCCCCATACCATTTTAAAGGCTCCTAGACCTAGTGCCCCCATATCATTTTAAAGTCTCCTAGACCTAATGCCCCCATACCATTTTAAAGGCTCCTAGACCTAGTGCCCCCATACCATTTTAATCTAAGCATTCTGACTTGACTATTAGCAACAAATCTGCACCAGGGGTGATTACTCTCTGTTTCTTGAGATGTCTCATGCCACTTTGTATCTTTAATAACAAGAAAACGTTTATGTTTATAAACAAATCAAATATAAAGGAACATCTTCAAATACTTCCGCTGCTTGCTCGTGTGGTATGTCCTGTCTACTGTCGTGTCGAAACTCCGGGGGTTCAAATCCTTTAAGCCGCGATCCCCTGCCGTCCTGCGGTAGAGTTGGGCTAAGACGTAATCATTTTTACTTCTGAAGGAACGCAAGAAACAAAACTCGACAAATTTTAACTGTTTTTTTGTTTACATGCTATTTAGTTCAACTCTCTTTTTAGCGACCCCCGAAAGGGGAAAAGACGCTATTAAGTTTTGTGTGGCCTTTCTGTACGTCTGTCTATCTGTCTGTCTGTCCTTCCCGTTTAGATCTCGTAAACAAGAAAAGATAGTGAAATCCGACATCACAATATTTTAGACCATTCAAAGTTTTGAAGCAACAGCTACTTTTTTTTTTCTTTTCTGAAAGAATTTTAAAAATCACTTATGCAAGCAGTTTTTTCATAAAAATACACCACTTTTACAACTATTCGCTTAATAGTAAAAACACTTGCGGTCCTCAATTAGGGGGCCAAGTATGAGTCGGTTCACTGAACACATTTATGTAAACGGTTGTAGATTTTTTATTAAGAATTTTTTTATTATTTTTGTATTGTTAAGTTATGTAAGTTCTGTTAAACCAAGTATTATATTTACACACAAAAGATGTTTATTATTTTTTTAAAGAGAAAAAAATCTATTTAGTATGCATATAAGTCAGACATAATTTAAAACAACAATTAATAAGTAGTTTTTTTTTTTCATATTATCGGATTGTCAGACGCCCCAATAGATGTTGCAAACGTCTAAAGCAAACTACAGTCACCAAATTCCAAGTGCGTATTCAAGAGAGGTTACACATTTCTACCAGTGGCGGGGCTCCATTAATAAAGTGCAGTGAATAGTCATCTGCCGAAATTGAAAAACACTAAATATGGCTCAACAAAGATGGCTAAGACAGATTTTAGGAGTCAGTTATTGAGATCGGGTCTAAATCAAGGAAATTCTATGCCGAACTGGGAGTCGACCCCTTAGTAGGATTGTGACAGAGAGTCGCATGAGGTTTGCGGGACATTTTCTCTGACAAAATGAATTACGCATAATAAGAGTTGCGATGACATCCTAATACAACTTGACGCCACTCATTCATGGAGGTCCTCAGAGCAAGTAGGAGGAGGCTTCAGACATTACCAGTGACAGATTTTGTGAAAACAGCTTGACGGAAAATGCGCCGAACGGCGCGGGAGGGTTTAAGTCATTAAGAATAGCACATTAGGTTTTTGAAATAAGACTTTTTAATAGCAGGGAAATGCATTGTAGATACCTCAGAATATGCATTTTGTTGGCATTCAATACCAGAAATAGTGCTTGGTGGCGGGGCTCCGCCCCACGCTGGGGGAGCTCCTAGCGTTTTCTTGGCAATGGCAGGGAATCAACAATTTTCCCACTAACTTCCCACTAACTTCAAGAAGAACCTATTCTAGGGCACAATAAACGTCTTCCGAAAGAATGAAGGGTCAGAATATAATAAAGATTATGTACACACATATATACAAATATTTTTTTTCGCGAGGGGTGGCCTGGCGGGGGGAGAAAAAATCCCCCTTATCCCCCCCCCACCCCCCTCCGCCGAAAAAAATCCTGGCTACGCCCATGAGATAGATATATAATCTAAATATTTATATATATATAATATTTTTTCTGTCTCTCTTCTCTCTTTCTCTCCACTTTGTTTCTCTCCATTCACTTCCACTGTCTTTCACTCTCCTCACTTTCTCTCTTTCCCTCATTTCTTTACTTCCTCTCTTTTTTGGCCCTATTTTCCTCCCCTCTCCCTTCTCTTTAGGTCCAAAGTAGATCAAACTAAAGGAACAAAGAAAACAAACAACTATTGGCCATATTGAAACCACAATGCAGGACAGCGTCATCAGCTACATCCAGAGTTTGTTTTTTCCCATTTCGTCTCAAACTCTGATGAGATTAGCATCACCACCCTTTGTGACGCTACCACCAATCTAAGTGTTATTACGTATCAACCTCGATGACAACATCACTCATGAGACAACTTCATCTTGAAACTTCACTGCCACCTAAATGTAGTCTTAAATCTACGCCCCCCACCCCATCCACCCACACACACCATTCCTATGCAATCATCAGCGCGACCATACCAACCTCTCAGTTAAACAAACGATCAGTCGCGGCACTTAACTCTTCATAAATCTTCCCCGCGACATCATCAGAAACCCATCTACTTCAATCTCTAGTCCCTTACCCAGAATCCCTCCTTCCTTCTCATATTGAAAAAAAACAACAACTCCAAAAACTGAACTAAAAATCCCTTAAATTAACTCGACCGTGTTCCACGCTAAGCATTTCGACCATCTCTTGACTTTGCTTAAAGTCTAGCAACACGCGATTTCTTTTTCTCTTTCAGCCTTTCAAAACCATTTTGTCATTAGAATTGTATAAATAAACATAATGCACAAGCTTCCCATAATCCTCTCGCAAACTCACGTGAGTGTTCATCATCCGCCCCAGGATGCTTTGCGTTGATTGCCCGGCTGTACACGCAGCTAGAACCAGTTAGTCTAGAAACCCAAGATGAAAGGGCGAGCTTTTTAAGAGTTAAATTTACGATTTGGCCCCCACACGACGCCACGGTTGAAGCTCACCCAAACGCAGAGGCGATCACTTGTGGTTCAAGTGTGTCTCGGAGGGTTAATATTGTTTTTTTTTTCAAGTGTGTCTTGGAGGGTTAATATTGTTTTTTTTTTTTCTTTTTTTTGCCCTGCGCCCGTCTTAATACGATAAGTAGAAAGATATTTGGGAGTGGGGGGGGGGGGTCTTTTGAACTTAAAGCGATGGTGAATTTGGGGAGAGTGAGTAGGGGAGAGGTTGCAGTGTGAGTGGAAATATGTTGTGAAGGCCGGCTGCCTCTCCTACCTTCTCCCCCACCCCTCCCTTATTTACCAGACGCCAACCTTGAAGTGACGGGTCCAGGTCTAATGTGTTAGCAGTGTCGGAAAAGAAAAAGTTTCAAGTTTAAAAGTGAAACGATACTCGTAACTCGAGAGTTCTATTGGGCATTAGAACTCAATGTTGGGCCTTGTGGGCTAGCTTTCTCATTGTCTACTGGGAAACACTTTAGGACTTGAACTTCATGTAGGACATCTGTAGAACAGTGCTGAACATTGTCCGGCGGCATACATCTGGTGTCTCTCGTCTGGTTTAGGGGTTACTGATTTTCAAAGTAACCTATGACCTAGATACGAGACTGTCTCAATTAATATTGGTGACAGTTTAGGATAACGACATAGATACAGGACCAACCTCAAGTGACGTCAGATCTGTAACGTAGCAACAAGCTATGGTCTAATCGGCTGTGTCAGTGTTGAGCCCTACTATAAAGAATGGTCTCGAGTAGACCTAAATGCGGGAAAACCCGCTGGCGTAAGTCTTTTCAAGATTAAAATTAAAGAGAGCTCTAGTCAACTTCAAATTATTTTCTTTTATCCATAGACATAAATAAATATAGACTGGAAAAAGGAAGTAACTTCATGTAACTTGAAAACATGTATATCTATTGTATTCGGATTTCCGAATTATGAAAAATTGCATGATCTTCACGCTGAGAGATTTAAAAAAAAAACACTAGTGAAAATATTGTAATACTTATATAGGTTACGGCTGAAATGGATATGAATACTTAACTTTTATACTGCTCATAAATGCTGTATAATAAAGTACACAAAATTGCAAGTCACAAATTTTCGTTTCATAAAACTCTTTAATCGGCCAGTCTATATTTATTTATGTCTATGCTTTTATCATACTTTGAAAAATTACAACGGTCAAACTAGAGTTTTCCTAGTGTAATAGTAATTCTGTTACCAAAGATATACAGCAAATATGAAATTTCTAGGAAAATCTTAGGAACCAATTTCGACAACTGTGTCCAGGCTCCAACCTTTTGTTTTTTGTATCCGATGAAGAGTTTGAAATATTAATAGAGGAGTTGTTTAAGGTCAAAGGTAGTTCGTGCAATACAGTAGCGTTACTAAGAAAAATACATTATTGTAAACATAATAATTAATTAACAGAGAGTAGACATTGGAAGCCATCATTTTATTACGTTACGTCCTTTTAAGTACTTCCTACACGTACACAGAGAATAATGACGTAATATAAACATATATTCCTACACGTACACAGAAAATAATGACGTAATATAAACATATTGATGATTCCTTTTCAAATTTTAGTCACACCCTTCCTTTTAGAGTTCTTAGAATGGTTGAAACTTTAACAACTCGACCACTTCTGGTTGTCTTGACTGGTACAACAAGTTCTCTAGACAACTGTTTGTATCGGTAGCTCTAACATTTAGTTGTTCGGTGACTTCATATGTGTTGTAGTATCCAGAGATGACTTCTTCCAAATTCTTATTTAACACCTGGTGAATTCGTCTGAAGGTTTGTTCATTGTTTGTCCTTTTGATGTAAGATCTGGGTGATGAACTGCTTGCTGCCATGTTTGTCCTTTTGATGTAAGATCTGGGTGACGAACTGCTTGCTGCCATGTTTGTCCTTTTGATGTAAGATCTGGGTGACGAACTGCTTGCTGCCATGTTTGTCCTTTTGATGTAAGATCTGGGTGACGAACTGCTTGCTGCAATGTTTGTCCTTTTGATGTAAGATCTGGGTGACGAACTGCTTGTTGCCATGTTTGTCCTGCAGATGTAAGATCTGGGTGACAAACTGCTTGCTGCCATGTTTGTCCTTAACGAACTTTCATTTTCTTACCGACACCAAAATCTATAAGAAATCTCACATGTGCATCGTATTTCACTTAACATCTCATCTGTCTTGCATCGTATTTCACTTAACTTCTCATCTGTCTTGCATCGTATTTCACTTAACTTCTCATCTGTCTTGCATCGTATTTCACTTAACTTCTCATCTGTCTTGCATCGTATTTCACTTAACTTCTCATCTGTCTTGCATCGTATTTCACTTAACATCTCATCTGTCTTGCATCGTATTTCACTTAACTTCTCATCTGTCTTGCATCGTATTTCACTTAACTTCTCATCTGTCTTGCATCGTATTTCACTTAACATCTCATCTGTCTTGCATCGTATTTCACTTAACTTCTCATCTGTCTTGCATCGTATTTCACTTAACTTCTCATCTGTCATTCCTTGAGTCATATTGTAGAGTGTGTGTGTTTGTGTTTCTATGGTGACGGTAGGAAGAAGTTAGCGATTGGTTGTGAATGATTCAAGATAGATGGAAATGTCGTCAGAAATTTTAGTTAGAACAGACGACTCCAGAACGTGAGACTGAAAAGAAGTATTAATATAGTGAGTTAGATTATGTTAAAATAACATTATATATTATTACTAAAGTCTAATACATTGATTTGATTTTATTCGAAGTTCATTTTGTCTCTATTGGAATCAAAGTTCTATTTAGTATTGTTCACCAAGAAGTTATTTTAAGTTTTATAAGTTTGAATACAATACGCCTATAGCGGTTTAGTTGTCTACTAGCAGTTTGGTGCTACAAGTTAAGGACAGTGGACAACAAGTTATGTCTCTGCATTTTCAGATATCGATGGTTTCAACAGTTTAGAATCACTTGGAATAATGTCACCAAGTCTTCTGTTCATCAACTGTTGCGATGGTGAATAAGGAGTCCGCTTATGGGAGTAGTTCTACACGCAAGCATAGTGAGATATGGATCCTTTCTCCTTTTATGTGGCTTGTTGAAAATCTGCTTAACAGTACCAACATGCACCTCACTTTGACTATTTGATTGAGGGAACCTGGGGCTTGATGTGGTTATCTTGAAACCCCATACAGTAGAAAACTCTCTTTATTTATTGCTGTTGAATGGCATATTGTGGCTGACTATTTCTTCTGGTATGCCATGTCTAGCAAAAATACCTTTCAGTGCCCTGATAACACATTCTGCTGTTTTGTTCTCCAGTCGTTTTAGTTCAGGGTATTTGGAGAAATAGTTAACTACCAGCATGTAGTCATTGTTCCGCCATTCAAACAAAACACTCGCAAACATCTTCCATGGTCTTCAGATATAGCATGAGGTAGCAACCTTTTTTTTCCTCATTATGTCGTTTGAACGTTACAAAAGATGAAATTACATTATTGTCGACAAAATATTTTGGGTTAATCCTGGAAGAAAATTGTTCTTGCCTTCGATCTGGTTTTCTCAAGACCAAAATGACCTGTGTGCAGCTTGTTGAGCATTTCATTTCTCATACTTGAAGGAATTATAATTCTGTTCTCATAAAATATCGTCCATTCTCTTCGTGAATACTGTCTTGTAGTAGCCAATGCACTTTAACTGTTTCTTGAACTTGGCCATCCTTCTCTAGCATAATGAACTTAATTAAGTCAGTCAGCTTGTTAATTCTTTTGGTAACAATTGAAACAGTGCAAACTTTTAAATACCTTAATACTATAGATCAAATTTTACTGCTAATACTGGTTATATCAGATGCATATCGCTGAGAAAAGAATTACTAGCTTTTTGGCCACATGGTGAAAACTCTAGTTTGACCGTTATAATTTTAAAAATGTAAAAATATAAATGTTATTTGGCTAGAGAACTAGATCTAGACCTAGATCAACATCGGTTTTAAAAGGTCTATCGTGTTCATGAAAGGACTGCTGCGTTTTAGTGAATTTCTGATTTAAGGTTTTATTGATTCAAAAGTTTACATCTAGATTCTAGATCTAGGTCTAGAAGTACATCTTGATCCATGATCTAGACCTTAATAGTACTAAAGTAGCAATCTAAATATAGTTCTAGAATATTCTAGATGTCTATATAATGAAAGTGCCAGTAAAAAAAAATAATAATAAAAAGCAATAACAATTGTTCAAACTAGTTGTGTCCTAATGGCTGGAGAGGTAGATACTTCGTCCTAACGATGTTTTAAGTTCAGTACCCTACTTGACCTAAAAATTATTTATTTATAATTTCTTTTTTTTTTTTTTTTATTTTATTTTATTTTAAGTTGAATAATGGAGGTTTTGTCTTTTGTACAAAATGTATTTCCTTATTTTTTAAAATCTTGTTTCAAAGTATTTAAAAAAAATGTTTTTCTCGTTAATGTTCACAACTTCGCTGGAAACTTGCGCAATACTGAATTTTTTTTTTCATTAGATTTATAGCTAGAGCTAATTGAAAGAGAAAGATTTTTAAAAATGTTTCCTAAAAGTTTTTCGTTTAAATGTGATTCTTAATTGTTTTCATAAAGTGATTTTTTTTTAAATTTTGTTTTCTAAAAGTGTTTTCATAAATTGATTTTTGCTTGGTCGTGCGGTATGTGCACTGGACTGTCGTTCGGTTGTCTCGATGGTCTTGGGTTCGCATCTTGTCCGCTGCCTCCCCCGTCGCCTGTGGGAGGCTGGGACGAGGAAGGCTCGTCACCAGGAAGTAGAACTCTGAAGGAACATCCGAAACATGCAAAACATTTTATAAACATTTTTCAAAGTGTTTTCTTAAAGTGTTTCCTACCGGCTTCTTCTTCATGTCCCATCGACCTTGACCTTCCTCTTCCTCTCTTTGTGCTCGAGGTACTTTTTAAAACATTTGGATACATTTGAAAGAAGTTAATTATGAAGGAAAGTGGCTATTAGTTTTGTGTCATCTGTCTGTCGGTCTGTCAAGGTTCGATTAAAAAACAACTAGAAAAGCTATTGAAAAGCTAATTTCTCCTTTAGGTTAAAAAAAAATACATTAAAGTAAGAAATATCACTCTCGATAATAAATTGTTCAGTTTGTTTTAAAATGAAAAACAACGACAGAGGATTTGTTTTAAACGTTATTACTTTGGACCAAAAAAAAACCCCTGTAAAATAAAATAAACAGCTTGATTTAGCTACAAATCCAACATTTTAAGTTATTTTAACCACTAAACTAAAAGAACTCTTGAATAGTGTGATATTTCTCTTTATTTCTCTTTTACCAGAGACCGAAGTTTCATTGTTTTTAAATCCACGAGTCACGGATGCACTGAGATAACCCTAACGTTAATTTTCACCAAAATGTGAGTCAGTGTCTTTCTCGCACAGATACATTCATAGAATTCAGTTTTCACTAAATCACAGGAGACACAGAACTGGGAGACTGCACAGGAGACATAGAACTGGGAGACTGCACAGGAGACACAGAACTGGGAGACTGCACAGGAGACACAGAACTGGGAGACTGCAGAGGAGACACAGAACTGGGAGACTGCACAGGAGACACAGAACTCGGAGACTGCAGAGGAGACACAGAAGTGGAAGACTGCAGAGGAGACACAGAACTGGGAGACTGCAGAGGAGACACAGAACTGGGAGACTGCAGAGGAGACACAGAACTGGGAGACTGCACAGGAGACACAGAACTGGGAGACTGTACAGGAGACACAGAAGTGGGAGACTGCAGAGGAGACACAGAACTGGGAGACTGCAGAGGAGACACAGAACTGGAAGACTGCAGAGGAGACACAGAACTGGGAGACTGCACAGGAGACACAGAACTGGGAGACTGCACAGGAGACACAGAACTGGGAGACTGTACAGGAGACACAGAAGTGGGAGACTGCAGAGGAGACACAGAAGTGGGAGACTGCAGAGGAGACACAGAACTGGGAGACTGCAGAGGAGACACAGAACTGGAAGACTGCAGAGGAGAGGAACAATAAAAGGAAACAAATGAGAACTAATGTGTAGCAGCAGTCCTCGTGCCAGGTCTATCATGTACACAGAGTTCTCAGCACAATCTCAATAGGTCATGTGAATCTGGGAATGGTCGAACTAATTTAGGATAGCTCGTGCAAATAAACTAGTGGCTATCTTGGAGTGAACTAGTGGCTAGCATTTTTTCTTCAGTGCGACAGCCAATGTTTTTCATTTCTCAAAAGTTAATGAATATTCTTCATATGCTTCAAGATTTTTAGGGAATACCTCGTATCTAAAGACTGTCCTCATTTGATACTTGCTGACTATCGGTTGAGTCTCCTGATAAAACGGTGCTTTATCATAGCTTTGATGAAACAGTTTTTTTTAAAATCAAAGCAGTGTGCATTTATTTATACAGTGGTACATAAATGAAAATACAGTTTAATGTTTTGCTGGTGACATAAAGTATGGTGTCATGTTCTGGACATTTCAATGAAGTTTCAACCAAATCTGTTTGAAGCAGATAATAATATAGATCTAGTGACGCCACTGTATAGATCTACATATGAATGGTGCAAAATGAAATTCGGGTATCTAGCCACTGTCACTCCGCCGTATGCCGGTCCCAAGCCCGGGTGAGAAAGGAGGAGGGTTTGGCGTGGGGCTAGCGACCCCACCCTGTAAAACCACTATTGCTACAGAAACCCCAAACTCGACACATAATGAAAACTATACATGCGGCGAGGGCGGCCAAACCCTGATGACGGTGTTGGATCAAAGCCAACTGGAAGTCCAATACCCGATACATGGCAAGCCTTTCAACGCAAGGAAACCGACTCTTATAGGCACGTGGAATGTAAGAACCCTGAATCAATGCGGTAAACTGGCCCAACTTTTAAGAGAGTTTGACTCTTATCGGCTGGACATCCTTGGGATCTGCGAGATGCGGTGGACGTCAAGTGGAAAAATTATCAATGATGGCAAGACAATAATATATTCAGGACATGACAAGGAGCACATTGGTGGTGTAGGAATCATCATGTCTAAAATAGCAGCTTCAGCGCTAATTGCTTGGAAGCCGATCAGTGACCGCATCATTACAGCTCGACTCCAAACAAAGCAAATTAAAGTCACTACCATCCAAGCTTATGCCCCTACAGAGGATGCAGAAGATACCATCAAAGATCAGTTCTATAATCAACTACAAACCACTCTTGATGAAACACCTACTCACGACCTAATTCTACTGATGGGAGATTTTAACGCCAAAATCAATCCCAACCGAACTGGCTTTGAATATGTAATGGGACCATATGGCTCTGCAGAAAACATCAGTGATAATGGCGAGCGTTTGATTTCTCTCTGCGCATCCAACAGCCTTTCAATTGGAAACACATATTTTAAGCACAAACAAATACACAAAAAAACATGGCGATCACCAAATGGGGAAACCTTCAACGAGATAGATTACATTTGCATCTCCAAACGATGGAGGTCATCTCTGTTAGACGTGAGCACCCGCAGAGGAGCTGATATCGGCTCAGACCACTACCTTGTCAGTGGCAAATGTAAGCTCCGATTGAAACGCCAACCAAAACGAGCCACACGACCCCGCCCATTTAATGTAGAGAAGCTTAAAGACGGCAATACTGCAGCACAGTTCCAATTGAAACTAACGAACCGCTTTGAGGCTCTTGCAGATATATTGACCCTTGAAGAAGAGTGGGCCAACTTCAAAGATACCACTATTGGGTGCGCAGAAGAAGTTATCGGAAGGAGGCGAAGTTCATACAAGGAACGGTGGATACAAGACAGAACATGGAAATTGATAGATGAGAGGAAAGAGGCCAAACGTAGACGAGATCAGAAAAATGAAACACAGGATCGCAGCCTAGCGGAAGAAGCCTATAGGGAAGCAGATCTGAAAGTAAAGAGAAGCTGTCGGCAAGATAAACGGGACTGGATTGAGCAGAAGGGACAAGAGGCACAAGCAGCTGCAAGCAGAAATGACACAAAAACCCTCCATCGTATTGTCCGAGATCTCACTGGAGCAAAGAGTGGACATGGGGCACCAATAAAAGACAAGCAAGGCAAAACTTTGTTAACGAAAGAAGAACAGGATGCAAGATGGGTAGAGCACTTTAAAGAGACCCTTAACCAACTGTCGCCAGACATAACTTACATATTCAAGGACCCCTCTCCAGAAAATGATCTCAAGGTCAAGACAGACCCAATAACTACTGAGGAGGTTACCATGGCCATTGCAGTGCTAAAGAATAACAAAGCACCAGGACTAGACATGATATCAGCAGAAATGCTAAAATATGGGGGACAGTGCATTGTTAACAGAATGACTGATCTCTTAAATCTCTGTTGGCGAACTACAAAAGTCCCAGAGGACTGGCAAAAGGGAGTGATTGTAAAGCTTCCAAAAAAGGGCAACTTGGCAGACTGTAACAACTGGAGGGGCATTACTCTCCTCTCTGTCCCAGGCAAAGTTTTCAGCACTGTTTTGTTGAGACGGCTTCAACAGTCTGTAGATGAAAGGCTCAGAGAAGAACAAGCAGGTTTCCGAAGAGGCAGATCATGTACAGAGCAGATTTTCGTTTTACGAAATATCATAGAACAAAGCCTTGAGTACCAACAACGGCTAACGATCAGTTTCGTGGACTTCAAAAAAGCGTTTGATAGTGTCCACCGAGAATCACTATGGAAAATAGTTAGAGAATACGGTATACCAGAAAAATTCGTCCAGATCCTACGACACCTTTACAGTCAGTCTAGTTGCTGCATTAAAACAGAAGAGGGAACAACAGAGTTTTTTGCAATCGAGACAGGTGTGAGACAGGGGTGCATCTTATCTCCCTTCCTTTTCCTCCTAGCCATCGACTACATAATGAGGAGAGCAATGAACCAGACTGCCTTTGGTATTCCATGGCATGAACAACTCCGATTGACGGACTTGGACTTTGCTGATGATGTTGCACTACTCGGGGCTACAAATAAATGCATTCAAGAAATGACGGAGAGCCTAGACAGAGAGGCACCCAAAATTGGCCTCCGCATAAACTTGGATAAGACTAAAATTATGCGAGTGGGATATAAGGCAAAGGGTGTCCCCGTCAGACTTGGCGAGTCAAAGCTTGAAGAGCTGGACAAGTTCACGTACCTTGGCAGCATCATAACAAATGATGGAGATGCTTACCATGATGTAGCGTGCCGAATAGGAAAGGCAGGGAGCATTTTCCAAAGGCTGCAGCCTATTTGGACTAGCCAAGCCATTGGACTCGAGACAAAAATACACCTTCTCAACACAATCGTCATTCCAACTGCTACATATGCATGTGAGACGTGGAAGTCATCTGTCAAAATTGAGAAAAGACTAAATGTGGCTCAACAGAGATGGCTGAGACGGATTTTGGGAGTCAGTTACACAGACCGGATCTCAAACAAGGAAATCCTTTGCCGAACTGGGAGTCGAACACTTAGTGAGGTTGTGACTGAGCGTCGCATGAGGTTTGCGGGACATGTTCTACGTCAAAATGAATTACGCACACCAAGAGTTGCGATAACATGGAAGCCAAAACGAGGAAAGCGCAAACAGGGACGTCCTCGTATTACCTGGCGACACACCTTCATGGAGGACCTCAGAACAGTGGACACCAGATGGGAAGAGGCTTCAGACATTGCCAGTGACAGATCATTATGGAGACAGCTTGCCGCCCAATGCGCCGAACGGCGCGGGAGGACCTAAGTCTAAGTCTAAGTAAGTAAGCCACTGTTTGCTTGCTAAGGTGAACTTTTCTCACTTGAGTGTCAACCGGTGCGCCCCTCCTCCTCGAAATGACGAATCTGAATACCGTCAATGTGCAAAAAAAAAAAAAAACAAAAAAACCCCCAACAAAATAAAAACGAAAAAAACAAGAAACAAACAAAAAAACATAACTGTAGCACCAGGACAAAAAAAGGATTTTTAAGCTGTTTTTTTTTTATTTATTCATAAATCTTAATTGCGTATTTGACACTTTTTTCTTATCGATTCCTTAATTCTTTTCATCACTGGAGTTAGCTGAAAAAAAAAAAAATTATAAAGTTTGGTTTGTAGTTGAATTGATTGTGTATGTGTTTCTGGTGTGTTGGTAACGTGATTATCTTTATTAATAAGAAAAGTTAATGTTCGTCAGTGTGTGTGAGAGAGAGAGTGTATGAGTGTCATTATAAAAACAATTAAGTCAAACGTTTTTTATGTGGATATGTGTGTGTGTGTGTGTGCGCGTGTGATTATCAGAGCAATCAACTTTAAAGTCGGTGCGAGTGTGCGTGCGAGCTGTGTGAACTAATTTGCTGATCGATTCACTGAATGTTTGGTAAGAAAATCTAATCAATACAATAACCAACAGACAACACATTCAATCCAAATAAACAACACAAGAGGTCAGTCAAGTTCATAGAGGTGAAACACGCAGAGACAGGGCTGAATCAAAACAAAACAAACATAGGATTTCTGTTGGACATTATCTATCTATCTATCTATCTATCTATCTATCTATCTATCTATCTATCTATCTATCTGTCTGTCTGTCTGTCTGTCTGTCTGTCTATCTGTCTGTCTGTCTATCTATCTATCTATCTATCTATCTATCTATCTATCTATCAATCTATCTATCAGTCTATCTATCTGTCTGTCTGTCTATCTGTATGTCTGTCTGTCTATCTATCTGTCTGTCTGTCTGTCTGTCTGTCTGTCTGTCTGTCTGTCTGTCTATCTATCTATCTATCTATCTATCTATCTATCTATCTATCTGTCTGTCTGTCTGTCTGCGCTAACTCGGACATGTTCGACGGATGGAGGACAATCGCTTCCAGAAAATCTTTCTGTACCGGCAACTTGCGTCTGGCTCAAGAAAAACTGGTCGCCACCTCCGTTACGGTGATGTTATAATAATGGATTTAAAATCTGTAAACATTCATACTGGCCATCTATCTATCATTGTATCATGCATGGGCGTAGCCCCCCCCCGGACACACACACACACATATATAAATGGCTGAAGGCTAGTAAAGGTATGCACAAGACATGTATGTTAGCAAGCATGTGGAACTAATGTATTTAGTCTTTAAAACTATATAGAGGTGGCTCTATAGTTATTAAATACAGTTTTCTGGCACTGCCAGCACTATGACAAACCCAATGAATGAATTCGGTCACAATGATAACATTTCATATTTCAAAGTACTTTTAACAAACTCACGGATGTTGATTGGAAAATGTAAGAGGACACCCTACTCCATGTTCACACGCATGGCGCCCTAGCACCCACGAGCCCGCCATTTCGCCCCCCTCCCCCGACATGCTGCTGTGTACATTTGTAAATTTAAACACGTCCCGGGGTATCCCTGTGGCGGAAAAAGCAGGGGCCATGGCGCCCCGAAAACCATCACGCGGGGGGAAGATGAAGTAATTGGCCATAGGGATTTGATTTCCAGAATGCGCCGCCATTGCTCCCCCCCCCCCGTTCTCCACCTCAGCTTCTGTCTGTAACCCAAGGGCGCGCGGCCTTCTGGAGGTGACGAAATAGACACCGGCCATTCCTAACGCATTGAAATGACGAATTGATTGGAACTGAGCCTGGTGCTTCATTTCCAAATTAATGGACCTTTTTTTTTTGTCCCCATCATTTGGCCTGTACTGACACCGTCTTGCAGACGTCTAGAAGGACATTCCACGTCTCAAAGACACGAGGCGGATCCTGTTTCATAATAAATTACGTTGCCTTCAGCTACCATCTTTGACTGGCACACACGAACGAGGGAGAGATGGGGGTAAAAAGAGGGAGACAGTGGGAGAGCTAGAGAGAGAGAGAGAGAGACAGAGAGTGGGGAGGGGGGAGACAGACGGGGCGGGGTTGCGGGGATTACCGGCCGATCATCGGCAGCTCTGCGACATTCGGGCTCCGTCCGGTCTAATTATTTCCATTGTTATTCTGATTAATTTTCTTTTTCCATCGGACCTCCAGGCCACGTCTCTCGCCTTCGCTACGTTTAGCCGCCACTCTCCTGGTTAACGAGATGGAGACAAGGGGAGAGAATGTCCATAGTGATCGCCCCCCCCGCCTCGACCATTGTTTTTAATATATTTTTTTTTTCTTTTCTTATACTAAGAACGGCATTAAACTTTGACCGCACAAGAGTTTCTTGTTTTGATGAATGGAATCGTCTGCAACCCTTCCCAGCCCCCACCCTACTCTCTCACACACACACATACACACACTGCGCAATATTCTGAATTTCAAAAAGAAAGCGTCCATGAAGGAAACACAGGTTCTGAAGACTTGTTAATAATTGTGACGATTCTAGTCCTTAGATAGGTCACTGTTATGTAACCTTAAGAGGTCATTCATCCCACGTGTGACAATAAGATTTAATTGTGTACAATGTGACTTACTCGTTTCTGATATTTCACTTTTTTTTTAATGGTGAAATTATTTTTCATTTTTATTTTTATGTCGTTGGCTACACGGGAAAGTCGTTGCCATTTTGTTCTAGAGATCACGAGACCGCACTGCTCGGAGGTTGTAGGCTAGGATAAAATGTTGTCATGACAACGCCATGTTTTGTCTTAACGGAACTGAGAATTAAAAGTAGAATGTTTGTTGTCTTTTTTTTTTATATCGCGACACATAGGGACACATTAATGAAACACGTCGCGACACATTGGGTCACATTGATGAAACACGTCGCGACACAATGGGTCACATTGATGAAACACATTGCGACGCATTAGGTCACATTGGAACAGATCGCGACACATTGGGTCACATTGGAACAGATCGCGACACATTGGGTCACATTGGAACATATCTCGGCACATTGGGTCACATTGGAACAGATCGCGACACATTGGGTCACATTGGAACAGATCGCGACACATTGGGTCACATTGGAACATATCTCGGCACATTGGGTCACATTGGAACATATCGCGACACATTGGGTCATATTGGAACAGATCGCGACACATTGGGTCACATGGAGAAACATTGGGATACATCGCCGACACTTTGAAAAAAATATCATAATACATCGTTAAATATCGCGACACATCGAGATATAGGTGAAACATGGCTCTACTTCAGGGGCGGACTGAGTGTCAAAATCGGCCCGGGCATTTCCATACAATCAGGCCCATAAATTACCTATCATGTGATGGGCATCCAAATATAGGCCTACCTGTCCTCAAGATTATTATTATTATTATGGAGTGTCGATAATTGTGAGCTCCGTATTTGAAAAAGGGCCTTATGTTGCTTTTTAATTGCCCAGGGTGAAGCCCACTTCTAGTAGCGCTGTCTACGGATGTAGGCTATTACGTTATCTCGGAAAGTTTACTAGAACACATTACTATTACACTGTAGAGTGATTTCTTTTAAATACGATACTCAGATGTCCGCTTTTTTTTAAAGAGAATATTATAAAACCTTTATCAATTTAATACTTAGTGGCATCCATGCGACCTTTCGGTGGCCCAACCGGCCCATTTGAGTACCGGCCCACCGGGCATTTGCCCAAAAGCCCATATAGTCAGTCCGCCCCTGCTCTACTTCCCGGCACATCGAGATATAGGTGAAACATGACTACTTCGCGACACATCGACATACAGGTGAAACATGACTCTACTTCGCGACACATCGAGATATAGGTGAAACATGGCTCTACTTCGCGACACATCGAGATATAGGTGAAACATGACTATACTTCGCGACACATCGAGATACAGGTGAAACATGACTCTACTTCGCGACACATCGAGATACAGGTGAAACATGGCTATACTTTGCGACACATCGAGATATAGGTGAAACATGGCTATACTTTGCGACACATCGAGATACAGGTGAAACATGGCTATACTTTGCGACACATCGAGATATAGGTGAAACATGGCTATACTTCGCGACACATCGAGATATAGGTGAAACATGGCTATACTTCGCGACACATCGAGATACAGGTGAAACATCCCTATACTTCGCGACACATCGAGATACAGGTGAAACATCCCTATACTTCGCGACACATCGAGATACAGGTGAAACATCCCTATACTTCGCGACACATCGAGATATAGGTGAAACATGACTCTACTTCGCGACACATCGAGATACAGGTGAAACATGGCTATACTTCCCGGCACATCGAGATACAGGTGAAACATGGCTATACTTTGCGACACATCGAGATATAGGTGAAACATGACTCTACTTCGCGACACATCGAGATACAGGTGAAACATGGCTCTACTTCGCGACACATCGAGATATAGGTGAAACATGACTCTACTTCGCGACACATCGAGATACAGGTGAAACATGGCTCTACTTCGCGACACATCGAGATATAGGTGAAACATGACTCTACTTCTCGACACATCGAGATACAGGTGAAACATGACTCTACTTCGCGACACATCGAGATATAGGTGAAACATGACTATACTTCTCGACACATCGAGATACAGGTGAAACATGGCTATACTTCGCGACACATCGAGATATAGGTGAAACATGACTCTACTTCGCGACACATCGAGATACAGGTGAAACATGGCTATACTTCGCGACACATCGAGATATAGGTGAAACATGACTCTACTTCGCGACACATCGAGATACAGGTGAAACATGGCTCTACTTCGCGACACATCGAGATATAGGTGAAACATGACTATACTTCTCGACACATCGAGATACAGGTGAAACATGACTCTACTTCGCGACACATCGAGATATAGGTGAAACATGGCTATACTTTGCGACACATCGAGATACAGGTGAAACATGGCTATACTTCTCGACACATCGAGATACAGGTGAAACATGACTCTACTTCGCGACACATCGAGATATAGGTGAAACATGGCTATACTTCGCGACACATCGAGATACAGGTGAAACATGGCTCTACTTCGCGACACATCGAGATATAGGTGAAACATGACTATACTTCGCGACACATCGAGATACAGGTGAAACATGGCTATACTTCGCGACACATCGAGATATAGGTGAAACATGACTCTACTTCGCGACACATCGAGATATAGGTGAAACATGGCTATACTTCGCGACACATCGAGATATAGGTGAAACATGGCTATACTTCGCGACACATCGAGATACAGGTGAAACATGGCTCTACTTCGCGACACATCGAGATATAGGTGAAACATGACTATACTTCGCGACACATCGAGATACAGGTGAAACATGGCTCTACTTCGCGACACATCGAGATATAGGTGAAACATGACTATACTTCGCGACACATCGAGATACAGGTGAAACATGGCTCTACTTCGCGACACATCGAGATATAGGTGAAACATGACTATACTTCGCGACACATCGAGATACAGGTGAAACATGGCTATACTTCCCGGCACATCGAGATACAGGTGAAACATGACTCTACTTCGCGACACATCGAGATACAGGTGAAACATGACTATACTTTGCGACACATCGAGATACAGGTGAAACATGGCTATACTTCGCGACACATCGAGATACAGGTGAAACATGGCTATACTTCCCGGCACATCGAGATACAGGTGAAACATGACTATACTTTGCGACACATCGAGATACAGGTGAAACATGACTCTACTTCGCGACACATCGAGATACAGGTGAAACATGACTATACTTTGCGACACATCGAGATACAGGTGAAACATGACTCTACTTCGCGACACATCGAGATACAGGTGAAACATGACTCTACTTCGCGACACATCGAGATATAGGTGAAACATGGCTCTACTTCGCGACACATCGAGATATAGGTGAAACATGACTCTACTTCGCGACACATCGAGATACAGGTGAAACATGGCTCTACTTCGTGACACATCGAGATATAGGTGAAACATGGCTATACTTCGCGACACATCGAGATATAGGTGAAACATGGCTATACTTCGCGACACATCGAGATACAGGTGAAACATGGCTCTACTTCGCGACACATCGAGATATAGGTGAAACATGACTATACTTCGCGACACATCGAGATACAGGTGAAACATGGCTCTACTTCGCGACACATCGAGATATAGGTGAAACATGACTATACTTCGCGACACATCGAGATACAGGTGAAACATGGCTATACTTCGCGACACATCGAGATATAGGTGAAACATGACTATACTTCGCGACACATCGAGATACAGGTGAAACATGGCTATACTTCCCGGCACATCGAGATACAGGTGAAACATGACTCTACTTCGCGACACATCGAGATACAGGTGAAACATGACTCTACTTCGCGACACATCGAGATACAGGTGAAACATGACTCTACTTCGCGACACATCGAGATATAGGTGAAACATGACTATACTTCGCGACACATCGAGATACAGGTGAAACATGGCTATACTTCGCGACACATCGAGATATAGGTGAAACATGACTCTACTTCGCGACACATCGAGATATAGGTGAAACATGGCTATACTTCGCGACACATCGAGATATAGGTGAAACATGGCTATACTTCGCGACACATCGAGATACAGGTGAAACATGGCTCTACTTCGCGACACATCGAGATATAGGTGAAACATGACTATACTTCGCGACACATCGAGATACAGGTGAAACATGGCTCTACTTCGCGACACATCGAGATATAGGTGAAACATGACTATACTTCGCGACACATCGAGATACAGGTGAAACATGGCTCTACTTCGCGACACATCGAGATATAGGTGAAACATGACTATACTTCGCGACACATCGAGATACAGGTGAAACATGGCTATACTTCCCGGCACATCGAGATACAGGTGAAACATGACTCTACTTCGCGACACATCGAGATACAGGTGAAACATGAATCTACTTCGCGACACATGGAGATATAGGTGAAACATGGCTCTATTTCGCGACACATCGAGATATAGGTGAAACATGACTCTACTTCGCGACACATCGAGATACAGGTGAAACATGGCTCTACTTCGCGACACATCGAGATATAGGTGAAACATGGCTATACTTCGCGACACATCGAGATATAGGTGAAACATGGCTATACTTCGCGACACATCGAGATACAGGTGAAACATGGCTCTACTTCGCGACACATCGAGATATAGGTGAAACATGACTATACTTCGTGACACATCGAGATACAGGTGAAACATGGCTCTACTTCGCGACACATCGAGATATAGGTGAAACATGACTATACTTCGCGACACATCGAGATACAGGTGAAACATGGCTCTACTTCGCGACACATCGAGATATAGGTGAAACATGACTATACTTCGCGACACATCGAGATACAGGTGAAACATGGCTATACTTCCCGGCACATCGAGATACAGGTGAAACATGACTCTACTTCGCGACACATCGAGATACAGGTGAAACATGACTCTACTTCGCGACACATCGAGATACAGGTGAAACATGACTCTACTTCGCGACACATCGAGATATAGGTGAAACATGACTATACTTCGCGACACATCGAGATACAGGTGAAACATGGCTATACTTCGCGACACATCGAGATATAGGTGAAACATGACTCTACTTCGCGACACATCGAGATATAGGTGAAACATGGCTATACTTCGCGACACATCGAGATATAGGTGAAACATGGCTATACTTCGCGACACATCGAGATACAGGTGAAACATGGCTCTACTTCGCGACACATCGAGATATAGGTGAAACATGACTCTACTTCGCGACACATCGAGATATAGGTGAAACATGGCTATACTTCGCGACACATCGAGATACAGGTGAAACATGGCTATACTTCGCGACACATCGAGATATAGGTGAAACATGGCTATACTTCTCGACACATCGAGATACAGGTGAAACATGGCTATACTTCTCGACACATCGAGATATAGGTGAAACATGACTATACTTCTCGACACATCGAGATATAGGTGAAACATGACTATACTTCGCGACACATCGAGATACAGGTGAAACATGACTCTACTTCGCGACACATCGAGATACAGGTGAAACATGACTCTACTTCGCGACACATCGAGATACAGGTGAAACATGACTCTACTTCGCGACACATCGAGATACAGGTGAAACATGACTCTACTTCGCGACACATCGAGATACAGGTGAAACATGACTCTACTTCGCGACACATCAAGATATAGGTGAAACATGACTCTACTTTGCGACACATCGAGATACAGGTGAAACATGGCTATACTTCGCGACAATTCGTTACAAATCCTGACATAATGTGACTTCTCTCTTTCTACTGCCTGGCGTGGTAGTATTAGTTTGAACTTAGGACGACTTAGGGAGAGATGAACGTTAGTGGCAATGTATTAACACAGACACACACACACACACTATCTTGCTCACTTCTCCTCTCCATTCGGTTCAAACGGTATCAAGGATAAGCCGGCCCACTAGGCAAATGGGTAACTTTGGGGTACTTTTTTTATGGTCCACTATGTGAGTTGTTTTCAAAATAGTCCAACAGGGTTATGACCTGAGCGACTGTACGTGCTTACAGGGCTATCCATTGACTCTGTTGTTGTCTCGCGAGATTTGGAGACACTTAGCAAGGGATCAGGAGTTGAGGACGTTGGATCAGCAGATGTTGAGGTAGCATAATAGTTAACAATTTACAGATTGCATCTCTCAGTATGTGTCTGTCTGTCCGTCCGTCCGTCCGTCTGTCTGTCTGTCTGTCTATCTATCTCTCTATCTCTCTATCTATCTATCTATCTATCTATCTATCTATCTATCTATCTATCTATCTATCTATCTATCTATCTATCTATCTATCAGTCTTTCTGTCCATCAGTCTTTCTGTCTGTCTTTATATCTATCTATATTTATATATTTATACTTCCAATCACCATTAACGAAATCCAAGTCACCATTAAAAACATAATAATGATGTTCTTGATCCAATGTTATAGTTATCAACCTCTATTAAGTTTGAAGTATTTTTTCCTAAATTCATATCAGGTTAATGCTATTCACATAGTGACGTTTGAAATTGATACATTATGTTTCTTGTCTATCACGTGACGATCATTGAAGTTTTACAATGAACTCATTCCATGAGCGTGAATGCCACGGACACATCTTAATATATTTTCTTATGATCAAACCAAAGCGATGGCAAACTTACAAACACTGACCTACCTATGCCCTTACGATAAATTGAGAGCGAGGCTAACATCACATGATCGCACTCCAAAGGCTGTTCCAGACCGAGGCAAAACTCTTCACAGGTTTATCGTGCAGATCTTATGGCAATGTCTTCCATTTCGAAGATTAAGGATGAGTGCAGTGTTTCACAGGACTTTGCAGACCCAGTTGCGACATGCATATTTTGCCGCATCTCATACAGACAAAGTCGTTGTCAGCTGGCGGTCTATTTAAGTTTTAATCCCGTTTTTTTCTTTCAGCCATGTCTGGGCTTTCCCATCTTTTTCTGTCCTTGGGGGTTCCAGGTTAAGGCTTGCCTTGTTATGTTGGATGCAGGTTAGGGCTTGCCTTGTTATGTTGGATGCAGGTTAGGGCTTGCCTTGTTATGTTGGATGCAGGTTAGGGCTTGCCTTGTTATGTTGGATGCAGGTTAGGGCTTGCCTTGTTATGTTGGATGCAGGTTAGGGCTTGCCTTGTTATGTTGGATGCAGGTTAGGGCTTGCCTTGTTATGTTGGATGCAGGTTAGGGCTTGCCTTGTTATGTTGGATGCAGGTTAGGGCTTGCCTTGTTATGTTGGATGCAGGTTAGGGCTTGCCTTGTTATGTTGGATGCAGGTTAAGGCTTGCCTTGTTATGTTGGATGCAGGTTAGGGCTTGCCTTGTTATGTTGGATGCAGGTTAGGGCTTGCCTTGTTATGTTGGATGCAGGTTAGGGTTCGCCTTGTTATGTTGGATGCAGGTTAGGGCTTGCCTTGTTATGTTGGATGCAGGTTAGGGCTTGCCTTGTTATGTTGGATGCAGGTTAGGGTATGCCTTGTTATGTTGGATGCAGGTTAGGGCTTGCCATGTTATGTTGGATGCTTACTTGCGAAGAGTGTAACCTATCCATCTTCAGCATCTCTGAAGAATATCTACTTCAATGGGCTACTGTATTGTTCTTTGCCACAGTTCCTCATTCAAGGTCTTGTCTGACCAGCGGATCATACAAATTATCCATGGGAGCAGATGGCGTCAAGTTTATCTGTTTCACTTGTTGACAAGGGTGTCCAATATCAGGGAAAAAAAAAACACCGTCTTTACCTCTTCAGGGTAATGTCGGGTACCCATTAGAGTAGGCTGGATTCATGGGCGTCCTGAAATCCCGAATCATATCGCAGTCTCCAACGAGATTCGAACTCCAGGCTCCTCGGTTCGAAAGTCAAGTGCTGTTCCACTCCGCCATTATGCCCCATAATATCAAATAAATCTACAGGGTATATAATGAGATCGCTGATAAGAATTTGTTTCAATGTTTATATCAATTTAACACTGAAGAAGAATAACTTATAGCAAGAGAGCAAGTCAACTCAATAGTATAGGCCTACTGGCACGCCGGAAGGATCTGAAATGGTTTACTTTGGATTAATCCAGCCAAAAAGCTGACAGCCCATTTAAACCTTCTATAAGGGTTGCTGATGCGCAATGTGGAAATGGAAGGGTCGCAACTCTGTGAACCAAAAGATAATCATAGGTTTCCTGTAACTGCAACAAATGATTCCAGAGTACGATATATGACTAATATAATGAGCCCCGTTGTGTATTATTACCCTCCTCATCACTCACGAGAATCTGAGCAGAAGTGAAATCTTTAACAGCCGCCATGATGTATATTCTTTTAGGCTGGTAACGACAGGCCCACGCTGGCTCCTCCCACTGATCGATAATGATTGACGGATGATGCGCGTGATACGGGCCAATACAGTAATGCCGGCGCCGAAGCCGGCACAAGACTCTCGTCCTTCTGACGCGCTGGCCGGAACCGGTAGCACGTGCAGACGTGACACGCATCCGGTTCTACAGCCTCGCTTTCGTCTTTTTGATCAATCTGTTCGTCATATGGCTTCCGGTGATCATTTCCGGTCCGTGAAATCGCTCTTCAAGTAAATGGAATTTCTGCCGAGACTTTGACCTCCATAGGTAGATGTGTACATCTACAGATTTACAATGCGTTTTGTTTTTTCGGATTTTCTTTTAACATCCTTTTTTTTTTTTAAATTCCAATAATAGCCAATGTAGTTTGGAGAGACGTCCTCAAGGTATGTCGCTTTGAGCTCCCAAAACATTTATTAAAATGTAAACAAAAAAAAAAAAAAACTTTAAAAGAAAAAGATTGCCTCTAGTTTTATAGCACTAAATAATCGATAAAATATCTACTTCTTTTTTCTGTTTTCTTTATATATATACTAGACATATGTTACCCGCGACCCGCGGGTCTTTATTTGCGCATTACTTTCGATATGGTCACTGAGAGTGTTTTGTAAACAATTAAACGAAATAATAATGTAATAAGTAAAGCGAATGTGTCAATGTAAAAATAGTGTGAATGAAGCTATCAAATCAAAATAGCTAATAGGCTTAAATCCATTTTTTTTTTCAAATTAAAACATTTTCTTGTAGGCCTACATATATTTGATTAAAATTTGAGATGAATAGACTAAATTTTGTATGTTCATGTGTATAAAGTATAAAGTAGATCTTGAGGTAGACATAGATCTAAATCTACACTAATCTAGAGTTAAAAATTGGCTTTTATAGAGCTCATTCTGTGCTGCGCATGCGTGAACTTTTTTTCATGAATGAATATAGGCCTATCTCAACACGGCTTCGTAACTTAAGCAAACAGCGAACGAATGTATTTAAAATGCTTTAGAAAAACAAATTTGAATGTTAAATTGATTAAAATATCAAATGAATGGACAATAATTAGTATGTTTATGTGTTAAAGCATAAAACTATCTTTGCGAAAAGAAGTTTTATCATCTTAGAGTTCAATAAGAGTTTTAGACCTAGGCCTAGGAATAGACTCAGTACAGAGATGTGTTAATGTGTAACCATTTGGTAATGTCTAATGAGAGAATGTTCGCCAGGAAATCTGTAGTCACAGATATCAGGAACTAATTTATGTAAAAAAAATGCTTTTGAATAATCTAGTGGATTGGATTTAGATGTATGTTAAACGTAGCTAATGATCCTTTCACGTTATTTCTCTTTCGCTACGAAAATAAAATTAGTTTTGCGAAAATGGGTTTACCCGAAGTCGATACATTCTTATCTATTAAAAACGAAAAGAGCGATAGCTTTGTTAAATGAATGGGATTATAAAGTGAACAATTAAACGAAATAATTTTTAGTACGCGATTCATGAATGAATATAGATCTAGGCCTATCTCAACCCGGCTTCGCAGCTTTCGTAAATGAATGTAGCTTTAGAAAACCAAATTTGAATGTTTATTTGATCAAAATATGAAATGAATGGACTTTAATTAATATGTTTATGTGTTAAAGTATAAAACTATCTGTGCGAAGAGAAGTTTTATCATCTTAGAGTTGATTTAGAGTTTTAGATCTAGGGATGGGATTATAAAGTAAACAATTAAACGAATTAATATTTAGTAAGCGATTCATTACGGTATTGTCTAATGAAAGAATGTTCGTCAGGAAATCTGTAGTCACAGATATAAGGAACTAATCTATGTAAAAAATGCTTTTGAAACACAAAATTGAAGGTTAATTTTATTATATAATGAAATCAATGGATCTTCTTTTGTATTTTCATGTGTCATAGTAAAAAACTATCTGCGCAAAGTGTATTTCTTAAAATTAGATCTAGGTCTAAATCCTTTCTATCTTTTCTCGTGTCAACATTGTAGACATGGCCTAGATCCATAAAATACTATAGCTCTAATAGAGTCGGACAACTTTATTTTTTTTGAGGGTCTTAAGTTTGTTTTAGGGCTGCAATACATACACTACGGTCTAAGTTAGTACCCAAGGAACATTCCTGCTTAGTTTTATCAAGATTGGTCAAGCGGTTTTGATGTCTATAAGTAACATAAATACATACATACATACATACACACATACATACATACATACATACATACATACATACATACATGCATACATACATACATACATACATACATACATACATAAACCTCACATTCTACTTTATAATATAGATTTCTATATAAAACTAAATTAATTTATCTTTACCTTTACCTATCCCTTAGTCTATAGGACCGTTGTGGCACCATGCCAGACTCGTTGACCGTCTTTCTTCATTCCTCTCTGTCTTTTGCCTTAGTTAGAACCTCTTTCAATGGCCGGCCCGTCCATTCTTTTTTGTTGTAATTAATTACCGCTAAATAATGAATTGATGAATAATGTCAGAAAAAAAGAGTCCTTGTAATCGCAACGAATTTTTTACACCGCTTATATCAACTCACTCTGTCTGTCTGTCTGTGAGTCTGTCTGTCTGTCTGTGAGTCTGTCTGGTCAAAAGTTTAAACACGCTATTCATCCGACTCCCAATCTCTTATCAAGCTGAAATTTTAAACAATTATTTCTTTTACCTGAAAACACAAGAATCAATAAAAAAAAAAAAAAGAGGCTAACCAATTAGTTCATTAACTATTGGTTATAAATTACTTTGTTTGGTATCTCAAATAAGGGAGAAAAATAGTACTTGACTGAAGTGGTGGTATTAGCTTAATTAGTCCCCTTTCCAAGGGAAAAAAAATAGTACTTGACTGAAGTGGTGGTATAAGCTGAATTAGTCCCTTTATAGATTGTCGTCTGAGGTTTATTACACATTTTAATTAAATGACTGTTCCAAACTAATTGATATACTAAATATAAGCTTTGTTTGTTTTTTAAAGTATTTTTTTTATTCGCTTGTTAAAAGGATGAATAATTGTGCAAAGTTTCAACTTGATTCAAGAAATGGAAATGGGACACAAAACGTGTACAATATTTCTACCAGACAGACAGACAGACATAGTGAGTTGAAAGAAGGTTTGTAGCACAATATTGAAACATAGATCTTTAATCCAAACCAGCAATGTGAATTGAACGAATCAACCAAAACTTCCTAGTTCCTACCCTTGATATATAATTCTGACCTAGTTCTAGCTAACTAGTTATTGCTAGAGCACAATAATAAATTACCACATTTGTTTATTAGCGTTAGAATTTATTTGAACTCTTGTCTGTCTGGTACAATTTGTGTACATTAGATTTCTCTCACAACAAATCTCAGATGAAGTTGAACTCTTGCACAATTATTTCTTATACCTGACAAAGTCAATTTAAAATTAACCAATTAGTTAATTAATTATTGGTAGTTAATTATTTTGTTTGGTATCTTCAACAAGGGATATAATTTTACATTTTCTCTTATTAGTTTGACAACTGCATGGATGGAATCTGCCTGGGTGGACATGGATCTTGAAAACGGCTCAAATGATTTTCCTAAAATTTGAGTTTTTATGTATATCTTTGGGAAAACAAAAACTATCTAATTGGCCACACTGGGAAAACACTGTTTTGAACACATGTCAGCGGGAATCTCCGCGTGTATGGAATAAAGAGTGGAATCAATAAACAGACGTTCGGGAACACTTTGCGCACCATCATGTGTAGAAACTTGGCATCAATGTTCCTTGGAAACTAACGTAAAAACTAACATATATATAAAGTAGCCCTAAAAAAAAACAACAACTGAAGACCCTCAAAAAATAATTTGCCCAATTCTGTGAAAGTATTACAATTTCATGGATCTAGGTCATATAGCTATGTTTACTTGAGACAAGACCGAAAGGTCACGCATGTTCAGAGCATAGAATCTCGCGAAGGCTACATCTAGATCTAATTACAATTTGTAAAGATAGTTTTTTTTACTTTAACACCTAAAAATACAAAATATAGTCCATTCATTTCATTATTTAATAAAATTAACCTTTAAATTTGTGTTTCAAAAACATTTTTACATAAATTCGTTCCTTATAGCTGCGAATTTAGACGTCAAGAAGTACATTTTAATAGCTCCATTCATATTATCGCGCGCTTCTTTCATTAGACGCTACTGAAAGGTCACGCATGCGCACAACAGAAGATCTCGCGAAGATCTTATTCTATGACGATAGTTTTTTTTTTTTTACTTTTACACATGTGAAGATATATTCTATTCATTTCATTGTTAAATAAAATTAACCTTCAAATTTATGTTTCAAAATCATTTTCACAAAAATTTGTTCGCTATAAATGTGAAAAGAGTCTAGCAGTGTTGTCATATACTTTCATAACTCAATTCATAATACCGAGAGCACTTTACATGCGCTGCGTAGTGATACAAATAAAATTAACGTCAGAGGCCATAATATCGCGCACATAATAAAGGCATATTATTGAACTAATCAACTGCATACATAGTACATTTGACTATCCAATGTATTTTAAAAGCATATTACAACTACACATTTGGTTGAATTTGAAGTCTTTAGGTTCAATTTACTTCTTTGTTTCGGAGTTACTTAGGCCTATTTGCAGTTAGATCTCTTAACAACATCTGTACACAGCTACAGTGTAAACCATGGTCGCAGCCAGGATTTTTTTCGGGGGTGGGGGGGTTGGGGAGATTTTGAACCCCAACCCCCCTGGCTACGCCCATGGTGTAAACACATTTATAGCATTTGAAAAATGATTCCAATATGATTGGACATGGCAAAAAAAAACTTGATATGATGCTCTTTAAGGGGGTTATTAAATATATTAACATAAAATACTTAATTAATGAGCTAATTGTGCCCTTACATTCACACATAAACTGATCGATCGAAAATGTTTAGTGAAAGTAGATGTATTTTACCTAGTTTAAACAAATGAATAAAATTCAAATCTAGGTCTGCAACTAACTAAGGCCTCTTAGCTTTAATTACAAGTCTTTATTTCGTATTTCGTTGGATGTAGGTCAATACGAGTTCATAGTCCTTGACTAGGCTACTAAAGCAATCATATGTCTTAGATTTCTAGATCTAGATCTACATAAAATTAAAAATGAAAATGTTTTTATTTTTAAAAAATCACATCTATACAAAATCATTCTTTGCTTGGATAAACCATCTACTTCTTTTAGTAAACTGTATAAGATAAAAGTCTGTAAGTAGGTCTATAAACTATAAGTATCAGAGAGCATGATTACGCATGAATGAACATTTAGATCTACATCTATTATAATGGTTTAAATACTCTAGATCTAGATCTAATTATAGGCCTATATATAAATATTTTGATTAAAAAAAAAAGATTTAGGTCGATTAGCTATTTTAATATTTATAATATTTTGACATTCACGCATTCGCTATACTTATAACAATAATTTACAATATTATGTTCTTCAAGTGTTTTCAATACACTATATCTGGCTATATCTGTAATACACAAGACCCGCGATCCGCGGGTAATATCTGGTTAGTATGTATATAAATATTCAATATCAATACTATATCTCTAAAAGCGCCTATCACATACTGGGCTGTGAGAAGACTCCACCTTCACTAGACACTGCGAGTGAGTAGTTGTGTGTGTGTGTGACTGAGTCCTACTGGTAAATGTGAATGAATAGTTGTGTGTTTGAGAGTTTCATATTAATATGTGTGCGTGTGTTTGTCTTTTGCCATGTCATATCTAAAATTGTGTGAGTGTGTGTATAAGTGTGTTTGTAACTTTGAAAGCGCGCGCAGATAGATCTATATTATTCTACATCTAGTTCAGTTTAATCTCTAATAAAATAATTAAGTGATCTGTGGAGTTTTCTATTTCTAGTTAGATCACTTTAGATCTTGTATACATTACTTTGTACTTCTACTGTCCAGTTTTGTATTTCTAGTTAGATCAGTGTAGATGTTGTATACATTACTTTGTACTTCCACTGTCCAGTTTTGTATTTCTAGTTAGATCAATGTAGATCTTGTATACATTACTTTGTACTTCTACTGTCCAGTTTTGTATTTCTAGTTAGATCAGTGTAGATGTTGTATACATTACTTTGTACTTTCACTGTCCAGTTTTCTATTTCTAGTTAGATCAGTGTAGATCTTGTATACATTACTTTGTACTTCCACTGTCCAGTTTTGTATTTCTAGTTAGATCAGTGTAGATCTTGTATACATTACTTTGTACTTCCACTGTCCAGTTTTGTATTTCTAGTTAGATCAATGTAGATCTTGTATACATTACTTTGTACTTCCACTGTCCAGTTTTCTATTTCTAGTTAGATCAGTGTAGATCTTGTATACATTACTTTGTACTTCCACTGTCCAGTTTTGTATTTCTAGTTAGATCAATGTAGATCTTGTATACATTACTTTGTACTTTCACTGTCCAGTTTTGTATTTCTAGTTAGATAAATGTAGATCTTGTATACATTACTTTGTACTTCCACTGTCCAGTTTTGTATTTCTAGTTAGATCAGTGTAGATCTTGTATACATTACTTTGTACTTCCACTGTCCAGTTTTGTATTTCTAGTTAGATCAATGTAGATCTTGTATACATTACTTTGTACTTTCACTGTCCAGTTTTGTATTTCTAGTTAGATCAATGTAGATCTTGTATACATTACTTTGTACTTCCACTGTCCAGTTTTGTATTTCTAGTTAGATCAGTGTAGATCTTGTATACATTACTTTGTACTTCCACTGTCCAGTTTTGTATTTCTAGTTAGATCAGTGTAGATCTTGTATACATTACTTTGTACTTCCACTGTCCAGTTTTGTATTTCTAGTTAGATCAGTGTAGATCTTGTATACATTACTTTGTACTTCCACTGTCCAGTTTTGTATTTCTAGTTAGATCAGTGTAGATCTTGTATACATTACTTTGTACTTCCACTGTCCAGTTTTGTATTTCTAGTTAGATCAATGTAGATCTTGTATACATTACTTTGTACTTCCACTGTCCAGTTTTGTATTTCTAGTTAGATCAGTGTAGATCTTGTATACATTACTTTGTACTTCCACTGTCCAGTTTTGTATTTCTAGTTAGATCAGTGTAGATCTTGTATACATTACTTTGTACTTCCACTGTCCAGTTTTGTATTTCTAGTTAGATCAATGTAGATCTTGTATACATTACTTTGTACTTCCACTGTCCAGTTTTGTATTTCTAGTTAGATCAGTGTAGATCTTATATACATTACTTTGTACTTCCACTGTCCAGTTTTGTATTTCTAGTTAGATCAGTGTAGATCTTGTATACATTACTTTGTACTTCCACTGTCCAGTTTTGTATTTCTAGTTAGATCAATGTAGATCTTGTATACATTACTTTGTACTTCCACTGTCCAGTTTTGTATTTCTAGTTAGATCAGTGTAGATCTTGTATACATTTACTTTGTACTTCCACTGTCCAGTTTTGTATTTCTAGTTAGATCAGTGTAGATCTTGTATACATTACTTTGTACTTCCACTGTCCAGTTTTGTATTTCTAGTTAGATCAATGTAGATCTTGTATACATTACTTTGTACTTCCACTGTCCAGTTTTGTATTTCTAGTTAGATCAGTGTAGATCTTGTATACATTTACTTTGTACTTCCACTGTCCAGTTTTCTATTTCTAGTTAGATCAGTGTAGATCTTGTATACATTACTTTGTACTTCCACTGTCCAGTTTTGTATTTCTAGTTAGATCAATGTAGATCTTGTATACATTACTTTGTACTTTCACTGTTCAGTTTTGTATTTCTAGTTAGATCAGTGTAGATCTTGTATACATTACTTTGTACTTTCACTGTCCAGTTTTGTATTTCTAGTTAGATCAATGTAGATCTTGTATACATTACTTTGTACTTCCACTGATTTAGTTTGTTTCTGCTTGCTTCAATGTTGGCTGTGATCAGAAAACCCACTGCTTCTAAAAACTTAGGCCTAGATCAACATTTTAAGCAATTATACATAAAACAATGAACCATAATTTTCAAATACAAAAACAAAATTTAATAAAATACTCTGAAAGACACAAAGATAAAGGCACATTCCTCATCCCATATGCTAGGACAAATTTGTACAAATACTCTTTCTTCCCTAGTGCTATTAGAGCATGGAATGGGTTGCCTGAGCTAGCCTGAAAAACCAGTGACTTGGCAGAATTTAGATCATTGGTTAATATGCATGATAATAAGCGTGGGACGTAATCATCTTCTTTTTTTAAAGTAACGTCTGTATCATATAACATAAGATAAGAAATCTGAATGCTCTGAAAATGTGAAATTCTCTGTCACTGTTATCACCTTTTCATCTTCACTTCACTCTTTTTCTTTCACCATCATTTTCACCATCACCTTCACTTTTACTGTTACCTTTAACTTCACCTCCGTGTCAAGGTCATTTACTCATTGACATCGCAGTAAACTCGGAGACTACAGACCAAGTTTTTACAGCGACTCGAACCTGCCATTTTCAGTTCATTAAACAGGCGAACTTTCAACAACCGTTTCCGGTGAACTAAATAATGCCCGGAAATGTAAACTGGCCGGGTGGTTTGAATGTCTTTATTCTTTATAAGCTTAACATCAGATCTAATGAAATTAATATCAGCGATTAGTCCAGTTTCTTTGTTTTCAAGTAAGATTTGTGGGAGGCGGGGGGGGGGGGTGATGATTTCCCACTGCCGTATTTTATTCCAGTTTCCTCTTTAAACAGAAAATACATTTGTGTGTGTGTGTGTTACTCTTTGCTTGGAAAGCTCATGGCACTGCTGACAGATCTAAATCTGCTCGTTATGAAAGTTACCGACACTCACTGACCACAATGCAGAGTGGTGGCTATTCTTTTCTTTCTTTAAAAAAAATAATAAACTCGGCACTCGGATCAAGTTTCCTTTCGGCCGTATTGATTGGTTGGGAGGACATGGATCGTAGCGTGACAGTAAATAATAAAACATGATAACAATGGATTGCCATACATCCTCGTGTGCCATCGGTGCACCGTATTCTTCTCAAATTACCCTACTCGTAAACGTAACATTGTTGGCATATTTGCAGTGGGAAATCTCGAGACGGGGGTGGACAAGTGAGTGGGGGAGGTAGGGATGGATAGAGGAATCATTTCTGAGATGGGGGGGGGGGTGACATGGGAGTTATAAGAAATAGAAAAGAGGGAGGGGGGGGCGACTGGAAGAGGTCAGGCAACGATGAAAGCATTTGACCCCCAATAAACAAAAAAACAATATAAAAAACAATAAACAACAAAAACTATACAGCAAATATCCAAAGTACTAAGAGTCCTATATGACATTCAGTTTTATCTAGAGTCTATTTCTTTTCACACACTTCTATTGAGCTTTCTGGCGCTTCATCTCGTCCCCTTTCTTTAGTTGGACGCGCTTTCATTTCAAGCCCTATTTGTGTGATCAATAAAATTAAATAACAAGAAAGCTAAAAGAGTTTGTGCGGAAACACAAACTCGGAAGTGGCCCCTGAAGTGGTTCACCAAAGGAGGTAAAAAAAAAAATCTCTCACATGGATCTAGTAAAAAATCTTTAGAGGGCAAATAAGCAGGTTAGGTTACGTGATAAATTAAGGCTATTATTATTATTATTATTATTATTATTATTATTACCATGACATTTAAAATATTTATATATATTTAATGAAACAGTTGTTGAATTTGAGCCTGGCCTCACGGATAGTATTAAATGATCACTAAATGAAGCACTAGCTCTTGATCGCTCCTCATAGCGTGGCCAGGGTGAAAGAGCGCTGAACAAACAAAAAGCTGAGAGAAGAAGCAAGCCTATCTGCAACTGAAGAAATCTAACCATGCCATGGGTAGGATATATATATATATATATATATATATATATATAATAATCATCTAATGGTTACTGAGTGCTAATGTCTCCTCTCATTGAAGACCTATTGATGAGACCCTTCCCTTTAGTTCTATGCCTTAAGTGGCATATTTTTTTTTTCTAAAGGAAACCTCAGAATTTGCGCTATTCAATTTTAGCTTTATCATCATAGGAATCCTTGGGCCTTAGGCCTCTTTTATGGGCCATCTCGCCTCTTTTGTGGGCTTTTTTTTTTTTTTATGTTTTTATTTGTAAGTTCTCATAATTCACAAGAATTAAATCATAAACAATTGAAAGTGTGCCACTAGGATTTCCAAGAGTCAAGAACTACTTATTAAATTTTATTTTAAAATATTTTAAAATTATAGACATATAAAAGGTTTTGTTTTCTTTGATTAAACAAAAATAAAACGTACTTCATAAATTGTTTTAAGTTCGTACAACAGAAAAAATAATGGTAGTACTATAAATATTTCAAAGCATTTTCTTATTAGAAAGAACAAGATACACAAAAAGTCGTTGCACACAAACTTTGTAGGCCGCAACAAGTCATACAATCGGATGGACAGATATAGCATACAAAACTAAAAGAGCTCTTCCCCGTTGTGAGGCCTCTAAATATACTTTATAATAACTAACATTAATTAATTGTTAAATAACTATACAAGCAGTGTGTTGATTCTAGTTTAGAATATTGTTTGTTTAGTACAATCTCTCTGTGGTTCAATTTTGCAATTACAATTGTAAATTACAATGTTGTTGTTTTTTTTTTTTGAAAACTTGAAAACTTATCAATAAAATTTAAAGTCTATCTTTAATATTTCTTAACTTTAATCTATTTAAGAAATCATTTTTCACATGACGTCACATATGCCCAGATGTAAGCAATAGCTGAAGGCTTTTTTAAATGATTCAGAGACATTCTCTAAGGTCTTAGTGACCTATGAATCGTGCACTGTCAATTTTTAATTTCTTCAAGAAAATTTTTGCTGCCTTTAAATGTCTTCTCAATCATGGTCTTTCTGTTTAAATGTCTTCTCAATCATGGTCTATCTGTTTAAATGTCTTCTCAATCATGGTCTATCTGTTTAAATGTTTTCTCAATCATGGTCTATCTGTTTAAATGTCTTCTCAATCATGGTCTATCTGTTTAAATGTCTTCTCAATCATGGTCTATCTGTTTAAATGTCTTCTCAATCATGGTCTATCTGTTTAAATGTCTTCTCAATCATGGTCTATCTGTTTAAATGTCTTCTCAATCATGGTCTATCTGTTTAAATGTCTTCTCAATCATGGTCTATCTGTTTAAATGTCTTCTCAATCATGGTCTATCTGTTTAAATGTCTTCTCAATCATGGTCTATCTGTTTAAATGTCTTTTCAATCATGGTCTATCTGTTTAAATGTCTTCTCAATCATGGTCTATCTGTTTAAATGTCGTCTTTTGGAGAATCATCAAATACGCTAATAATTCTGAAACTATCATCTACAATACTTCGTCAGTTGTTGAAATAAAGACTTTTTGGTTGGATGGCTTCAACTGTATCTGCTACATCAATGATTGCTTCAAATGTATCTGATACATCAATGATTGCTTAAAATGTATCTGCTACATCAATGATTGCTTCAAATGTATCTGATACATCAATGATTGCTTCAAATGTATCTGCTACGTCAATGATTGCTTCCAGTAGGAGTAGAAGTTCAGAGTTAAAAAACGATCAATGCTCATAGAGGCTCGGGGTCTGAGTGGTAAAGCGCTTGGCTTCCGAACCGTGGTCCCGGGTTCCAATCCTGGTGAAGACAGGGATTTTTAATTTCGGGATCTTTAGTCGCCTCTGAGTCCACATATCTCAAGTGGGTACCTGATAATAGTTGGGGAAAAGTAAAGGTGGTTGGTAGTTGTGCTTGCCACATGACACCCTGCTTGTTAACCGTAGGCCACAGAAACAGATGACCTTAACATAATCTGCCCTATAGACCGCAAAGTTTGAAAAGAGAAATTGCTACCATATAGTAATTCCTGCAACTTGTGATTGCTCGCATATGGAGATTTGTGGCATTATATTAGTAATTTTTTAAAGAGCCTTTTCAATAACCATTTGAGCTAACGTGTTATGGTTTTGGTAAAGAAAAGGTTTAAGGTTTAAATCGTCACCACTTTGTCAAAAAAATGAAAGATGCCATTGTACTTCTTCTCAATAATTTTTTTTATTAAATTAAAAAGTGTCTATAATTTCAGAACGAAAAATTCTTTCATTTGTACTAAAACATTTTAGGCAAGAAGAATTTTCTAAAAAAGAATGTTGACCTCATAAATTGAGACAATTTTATGCAAACCTATTAAATAGCTTTTCTGTTGCTTCTCAAAATCTTCTGTACTTCTCCTTGGTTCCAGACATTGAAGCTGCATTTTCATATTCCTGAGCTCCACACATATCATACATTGACGCTCACACCTTTCTAGACATTTGAAGATATTAAGTTCATCTCATCAGCTTTTTTCTCCCTTAAATTCTTAACTTCTAAATCTGATCAGTGTCTGCTAGTCAGGTGTGGTCAAACAAAATACAAAGGTGCCTAGAGTCATTCTGACTTAAACGTTGTTTGCTAAAACATCTATAAACTTATCAACATTATTGATGTACTTACAGTTATGGACTTCACATTTCCATCATATCAAGGTAATTCTTCATTCAATTAGGACACGTCGTTAATATGGTCACACGATGTCAATTAGTCTGCTTTTATAAAAAACAATCTGTGCAATGTATCCTTTCATTTTCTTTTACATCAATCATAAAAACGAGTTCCATGTTATTTGTTTTTGTAGCCGGATGTCTTTATTTTCCAATCCAGATAAATATTCTTCATACGTCTTTTAATATTGTAATTTTAGACTTTATTTTCGCCACCTTTTAAATTAAGTCACAAATTTCATTTCTATAGAATGCGATGAAAATAGTTTGTCTAACAAACAAAAAGTGAAAGCTTACTTTCAGCCGTATACCAGCTGCACGAACACTGCTTTGATTTTAAACAATATTTTTATCGAATCTATACCAAACAAAATAATTAATTACCAATAATTAATTAATTAATTGGTCAATATTTTTTATTATTGGTTTTTGTGTTGTCAGGTGAAAGAAATATTTGTGCAAAATTTCAACTTAATCCGAGAATGGGTGTGGGAGAAATAACGTGTACAAACTTTTTACCAGACAGGGAGATAAGACAGACAGAGGGAGTTGATATAAGCTTTGTAACAAACATTTATAAACTAATACTTACAAACTAATATTTACAAAACTAATTCTTACAAATCTAATACTTACAAAACTAATACTTACAAACTAATACTTACAAAACTAATATTTACAAACTAATACTTACAAAATAATACTTACAAACAAATACTTACAAACTAATACTTACAAACTAATACCTACAAACTAATACCTACAAACTAATATTTACAAACTATAAATGGGATGGGCGAGGGGGGGGGGGAGAGCTCATGCTAAAAATAGAAACACCTTACCTCCGCCCTCTGAACCTGGTCTCAAGACTAAGCTCCTAACTGCCAAACGTAAAGTGTCAGCAAGTGACAGTCAGGGTGGCACTGACGAATTCCGGGGGACTCATTTTGTGTGGGGGGGCGGAGCTCAAGGGAGGAGGAAATAGAGGCGGTGGAACAATGCTGATGGCGTCTCGGTGGACGCTCGACCTGGGCCCCCGTGTACGCTTCACGTCACCCCGTGGTGCCCCCCCCCCTTGAAAACAGATACGTACGAGTATCAGCCCTCGCACCGGCGTCGGGAGGTGACGTGATAAAGATCTGGTGACGGAATCTTCCCCGTAGATCATGTGACGGCTCGAATAGATCTTGGACTCCCGTATCATCTCTGACATGCTTTCTCGAGAGATCTTGTAACACAGTAGGCCTACATTATACCCAGTTGTCTTCTGTTCACGTCTACTTAGCTCCATCAGTACGTACTTTTTTGTTTTCCAAGACGTATGGCGTTAGATCGCGCTTACCTGTGGAACAGAAGGTACTGGTTCGAGTCTGATTATTAGAAGTTAAAATTGTTTTAAACAACCAATAGAAATAAGAATTCTTTTTAAAAACAATGCTTATTAATGAAAAAAACCCACTAACTATTGCCATTTAACTGAAAATTACAGGATTTATCTCCCTTTCTGCTATATGAAACTATATTAATAAATAAGTACTATATGATTAGTTAATTGATTAATATTTGGATTGATTTGTGTATTGATATCAATAATTATGCAAAATTGCAACTTGATCGAGAATGGGAAGTAGGAGAAAAAACGTGGCGATAAGGGGATTAAATCCATATATACATCCACTTCTCTCGTTATGTAGCATTTATTCCCCTTATTTCGATATCAAATAAAATAATTAATCACCAATAATTAATAAACAAATTGGTAAAAAAAAAAAGGATTTATTCAAGTAAATGAATAAATTGTGCAAAGTTTGAACTTAATCCGAAGAATGGGAAAGGGCATAAAAAAAAAACAACATTTTCAGACTTTTGACCAGACAGACAGAGTGACTTGATATAAGCTCTGTACAAACGTTTCAGAGCAAAAGATTTTATAAATATATAAACTAGTTGCTTGATATCCCATGCACACAAAAAAAAAATGTCACATTTTTAAGCTTGACCACAGATTGATAAAAACGGACTCACGAACAGGTTGATAAATAATGAAATGGAGATGTTACAGAGGGATCCTAGGTATTGTATTGAAAGACCGCATCACAGACAAAGAGATTAGAGAGACAGGGTTACTACTGCTGCTATTGGACTCTACGATGGCCTGCTAGCTACTGTCAAATAAAAAACGCAGACTAAAGCTCTATGGCCATATTACACGGTCTTTAGAGCAGCGAAAAAATTCCTTCATGGAACATTACCAAGAAAAAAAAAGAAGAAGCAGACAGAGAATACAAATGGGAATACAACATAAAAGAATGGTCGAGCCTGCCATTGAAAGAGATTCTTTCCAAGGCATAAGACAGAGAGGAATGGAAAAGGACGGTGGACAAATCTTTGAATAGTGCCTCAACGGTCCAACAGACTATGGGATGAGTGAGGGTGATAGTCCGATTTACAATGTGTTTCAATTTCTCTATTATATGTATTGTTTAATTCCGTTATAGCCGTATTGATTGTAAACTTTGTTATGGGTTGAACCATAATGTACAACTATAACATACATAACATATTTTATAAAAGTGCTGGCTACTATTCGTATGTCAAAATGTCGAAGACCTGTTCAAGTCTATTGTATTACCGGGAGACGAGATTAGACATTGATTAATTGATTTTTTTTTTATAGACAAGATGTCGCCCAGAAGAGTGCACAAGAGTTGGAGGTTGGAAAAAAGGAGGGTAGAGGGAGGGGGTTTAAATCATGTGTGTATGCCTTCAAATACTACAAGCGCCCGTGTTGAGTGTGTGCGGAGCGTGTATGGCTTTCTGCTCAGACTAGAGATTATCTTTTTAGTTAGTAGCCAAAGAGCTGTGTTTGTGAGTATGTGTGTTTATGCGTACATCAAAGCTCGATGGATACCTGTGTGGGTGTGTGTTTGCATGTGTTTGACTTGTGTGCACCCATAAAATAAACGCCCCTGACGGAAAGTCCATAAATACTGGGACTCTGCAGTAAGGCGTTCCTCTGTATTATCCGCTTCTGGCAGTCAGGGGAGTGAATGGGCAACATGTTCAGGCTCTAATCCCATAACTATACACCTGTGTCCAAGCCTGGAATCAGGAGATCAGATATCCCCCAGCAAGACAATGCTTCTCCGGCCACTGTGTCATCCTCAAACCCCGCTAATGTTTCACCTGGCTCCCCTGCCTTAGGTACGCCACTACCGCGCCCCCCTCCTTTCTTCTTATCGTTCTTCCACACCGACATTGAGAACCTAGAATGTATCGTGAGGAGGGGAGTAGAAAGAAAAAAATGGAAAAAAAAAAGGGGGGGTTGGAGATCAAGTAAAGTGACCTAAACTTTAGAGTTTCTGATATTTTGTTGAATTTTCTTTTTTTTTGTTTCTACATTAGTTGGACGAGAGAGAAACAAAGAAGGGCGGGGGGAGGAGGGGGGCGCTCACGTTTTTTTATGACACCCGGTAGGGAAACGGCAGGTCGTTGGAATGACCATGTGGAAATATGATACCCGCGGTTGAAACAAACAAAATAAAGTGGAAACAATCCTAGAGAACGTTGATCATGTGACTCTTCGTATCCCTCCTTTACTGGGAGGTATAAAGGTTACAAAACTAGTTTTATTGGTTGACCACTGGTCAGAATATTGGCAGCGTTTTACACCTTGATGGGCAACAAAAGACGTATTGAGATGGAAAATCTCTCCCTTACGCTCTCTCTCTCTCTCTCTCTCTCTCTCTCTCTCTCTCTCTCTCTCTCTCTCTCTTTCGAAGTTTGAAGTATTTTAGTATTTCAAACATTAGTTACGACTAGATCGAGATCGCAATGGATCTAAAGATCTAAAACTCACAATTTCACCACCTTTTAGGGAGGGGGGGGTTGACCGTATACCAAAGGCGATCTTTTTTTGGCGAGCCTAAAGGATAACAGCGTAACATAGGTGTCCCCCGGAAGCGATAGAAAAATTAAATCAGGCGCCATTTTGCTCGCACTGATATAGAGGAAAGCAGCTGATAGCGGATGGCATCTGAAAGAGACAGGTGGAGAATTCTCACTTAAGTCACTGGAAAAACATTTGAGACTCAGAAGGGCAAGGTACATGAGGGCCCGGGTTCAAGAATACGATTGCGGGCCCCCTCCCCTACATTGACTAATATAAAACCATACCTATAACAATCAAGTATACACTGGTCTATTTTTAAAAAGGCATTCTTGTGTGGGTGCTACCTATGACAAGTAATGGAGTCATTACATTAAATTCACTTCTTAGATGTTTGGCGCAGACATCAGCATCAAGCCGAAATCGATCTCAATGGCAATCATCGCTTTTACATTCCTTTGTTTGGTTGCTACTTTCTTTTTCAATATCTATATTAGATATATATATTAACGTTAAGTATATTATATACAAATATGATAGATTTCAAGTGCCTTTGTGGGCCCCTATTGGTCATGGGACCGAGTTCATTGAACCCCTTAGCGCCATGGATGCTACGCCACTGGGCTCACGTCAAAGAGAGACTCAGACAACTAAAAGACACTTATCAGCTATGTCTGAATTAGATATGGGAAGATATGTAGGCCGCAACTGGGTGACATTTTGTGTGGCATAAGTTTGGAATAAGAATTTTTTAAAACTGTAATGTTTTCTTTTACTTCAAAGTTGGATCACGTGACTTACGAAAGAACTACTAGAAAAGACGCCTCGTCCTCTCCGCCCCTACCCAGGATTAGAGGTTAAATTTACTTTGAGTTGCTTCCAGACACTCACAGATTTGGGGAGAAGAGTGTTATTTTTCGCATTCGTGACTCAAAAACTAATTTAAAAAAAAATTCTTTAATGTTCAATAATTCTTCTTTAATATAAGCACCTCGTAATACAAAATGGCATGAACTTAACTCAAACAAGAGAAATGTATTGATCCAACGTCAACAGATTTATTCTACTCACTACACACACACACACATATGTGTGAGTGTGTTTAGCTAATTAAGTCTGGGAAGTGTTTTTATTCACCATCATCACCACCTAATCTAAATCTCTTGGCCGTTACGGAACACCGCTAGAATATAATGAAATTCATTACGCCGGGTAGGATACAAATCTATCTCAAATCATTGTCTTGAAAAATGTATGTAGGTAATATCATAATGTACCGTTTTCTAATTAAAAAGGTAACCCAAGGATGTTAGTTATAGTTACTGCAAGGAAATCAGGGACAAATTATCTCAAACGTGGAAACTGTTGCAGAAAATATGAAAACGTGTCTTTCAGAGTTTTGCGTGTTTTTATTCAAAGTGATTTTGATAAATGTAATAAGAACAGAGAACGTGATTGTAAACAAGTGTTCAACTCTCGGCATCGCAAATGAAAATCATGATTATAAAAGACTGATTTTGTGGGTAACTCCATAAAGGATATTACGCCAAGGTGAGGTCCAAACATTGAATATCAGTAAATGATCCAACCATCAACACGACAGTAATCTGTGGAACTCTAGTAGATTAGTGAAAGCGATAGCCATGTAGATAGGATTCAGATTTGTTTGTTCATTAGGGAATCTCAATCACTGAAACTCAAGCATAGATATTTATCTTATTGGCAAAAGGCAGTTAAAAAAGGGATCTATTTGTTTCTGATTAGTCCTACTTTTAAATTTAAATGAATTCAAAATTATTTCATCTAAAAATGTTTTTATAATAATATTAGCGGCCCAGGTGGGGAAGAACCAGTTATTAGTTTTGTGTGGGCAGACTGTCAGTCCGACAGTCACGTTTAGATCTCGAAAATTAGAAAAACTTTTGAAAATCAAATTTCACGATTTTTTTGTAGACTGTTCAATTTAGATGGAAATGATTAGTACAATTTCTCTATTCAAATTGCCAACTCTTCATGGAAATTGGAACCTGAGTGGACAAGGATTTCGAAAACGGCTCTAACGATCTTCGAAAAAATTTTTCAGTTTATGTATATTTTTGAGAAAAAAAAATTACTAGTAGTCTACTGGCCATATTTTACCGATGTTTCGGACGATAATAGTGTGAAGATTAAATTTGGTCTTGAGGTTTAGACATTCTATATTTTGAACACACAGACGTCAGCGGGTATTTCCGCATGTATTCAGGATTAAAAAGTTCAATAAAGAATCAGATGTTCATGTTGCACACCATCTTTTAAGACTGTGACTTTAAGTAGAAGTCTATCATTAGAATTGAATAGACTTTTGAATAGATTTATACTTTCGTTCAACCAGGATTTGTTTCCGTGGTGGTGATAGTGGGAGGGGAGGGCGGGGTAAATAGTTTTTCTTGTATTTATCATTCATTACTTATTAAGAGCAAAATAATTGCTCTTACAACGCTGGTCAGCTATATAGAGGAGGTATTGTCTTTAAAAAAAACTTTTTATTGTTACTTTTTTTTTTTTAAAGTGAACCCGTTTGTTTGTTGTTGTTCTTTGTAATTAAATATGCAAGTCGTTTTTATTGGTAGTAAGATGCACCACTTTTTTCAACAATACTTAAAAGAAAGATATTGCGAACTGATAATAGAATTAATGATACCTTATGGTTATAAATATAAAAAAAACAGAAAAATATTTTCTTATTTTATAAAAGAAAACAAAGAAAAATTTATGAAGTACATAATCATGAACTTATATAGGTATTTATTTATGTTTTTTTTTTTTTTTTTTTCGTAGTTTTGGTTTACTGAAAATGCATATTTTTATTTAAAAAAAAACTAGGAATGCAAGTTGTATGCACATTTCTGATCACATTTTAAATAGTTCAATAGGCAGTAGTCCGTGTTATTGAGTTGGCATCCTTGCCCTAGTTGGTGGGCTTACACAAAAGCCCTTGTTGAAAAGAAGCCCATTAAAATCTGAAAGGTCGTAATTAAAAAATCGTTTCTTGAGACATTTCAAGGAGTTTTCATTGGTTTCTGTTGCACACGTTTAAAAAATTTGGATTTTAGAAAAGTATTTGTTTCTTGTCCTTTGTTCCTATAGCACTGCTAGTGTAGTGTAGATTGGAAGAATTGAAATACCAAATTAAAGAAATTGGATTTCGAACAGTTGGGTTTGACTTTTCTTGTTGAAATGTAGTGAAGTAATGAAACCTACCTGAAGGTGGAACCTTTACGTGCTGAAATAAATGAGCAAACATGAAATGTAACTTTTAGTAATAGCAGCATTAAGGTCGGAGTATGTGGTTTGGTGCTTCTCGGAGCTTTATCTGTTTGTCGACATATTTTCTTCACCTTCACCTCAATAACTTTGGTACCTGAATGTAGTGAAGCATGTCCATTGTCCGAGATCAATGGGGAGCGAGTCTCAAACCTTTGGTCCGTGTGCTAAATAGCCTCGCATGAGGTAAATTGAAATGGAGTGATCAGTTCACTAAGGTACGAGTGCATTTCCTTGTTGCAGAGTGTGAGATGCACTGATAACAACGTCTGGCCACCTTGACATCGATTCTTGCACTCCTAGGAAGCCAAAGGAGTGTACACATGAACGCAGTACTGCAGTAGCACATTCGAGTCTTGTTTCCCTTAGTACTTTCATTGCAGCACTTTCTGAATTCGTGACAGATGAGTGACTATGTCATCATGGTATACTGGCCTGCACAGTGTTGCAGTGGTCGAGGGGTAGAATGTGAAGGCCACAAAAAGCTTCTTGGTTGATTCTGTATTCCAATAAGATCTATTCTAACTTTTTACTCCTCTACAGATTGAGCTGACCTCTATGTTGACCTCTATGTGGGTCAAAAGGCAGAGTTGAGTCAAAGAAACCTCTATGTTGACCTCTGTGTGGGTCAAAAGGCAGAGTTGAGTCAAAGAAACCTCTATGTTGACCTCTATGTGTGTCAAAAGGCAGAGTTGAGTCAAAGAAATCTCTATGTTGACCTCTATGTGGGTCAAAAGGCAGAGTTGAGTCAAAGTAACCTCTATGTTGACCTCTATGTGTGTCAAAAGGCAGAGTTGAGTCAAGAAATCTCTATGTTGACCTCTATGTGGGTCAAAAGACAGAGTTGAGTCAAAGAAACCTCTATGTTGACCTCTATGTGGGTCAAAAGGCAGAGTTGAGTCAAAGAAACCTCTATGTTGACCTCTATGTGGGTCAAAAGACAGAGTTGAGTCAAAGAAACCTCTATGTTGACCTCTATGTGGGTCAAAAGATAGAGTTGAGTCAAAGAAACCTCTATGATGATGTGGGTCAAAAGATAGAGTTGAGTAAAAGAAACCTCTATGTTGACCTCTATGTGGGTCAAAAGATAGAGTTGAGTCAAAGAAACCTCTATGATGATGTGGGTCAAAAGATAGAGTTGAGTCAAAGAAAACTCTATGTTGACCTCTATGTGGGTCAAAAGACAGAGTTGAGTCAAAGAAACCTCTATGTTGACCTCTATGTTGACCTCTATGGGGGTCAAAAGGCAGAGTTGAGTCCAAGAAAACTTCAGAATTACCTTTACCTCGTCTCCACTATGGACTGAAAAGGGAACATGTTCTTTCTACTTTATTTCTATTCAAACAGTTTGAGTTTGTTCCCAACGTTGTCTTCTTTCGTCAATCCAAACAAACAAACAAACAAACAAACAAACAAAATACACACACACACACACACAAAGCGAATCATATATTTTTTTCTCAAAAACTGTAAAGTTCCTAAATTCCAAACTTTCGTAGCTTCTAAGTTTCCTATAGCCTATGCTTCTGTTCCTAATTTGACAAAATCCTAATTTTGTAAGTTCTTAGGTTACTATGTTTGTTTTTTTATTGAAACGATCCTGAAAAGAACGTTTTGTTTATTTTATATTCAAGGGGGACAAATCCAGGGAGAAAACTTGAGACTGGGTTTTTGTCACGTGATTCAGGCTTACAAACTATCTGACGGAGGGCAAATAACTCTGAAGGTGTGTGAGTGTGCCTGACACCAGATGGAGAACATCTCTAAAGGTGTGTGACACCAATCATCTAGCATGTCCATTCAAAAGAGAAACCGTGACAAGGGCACCTCTCTCTCTCTCTCTCTCTCTGCTTCCAAACCTCACTCGTCCACTTTATTAAGGGGGGGGGGACAAAGGCTTGTCCATTGTGTCCACTCAAAACGTCAAGTCCATCGTGATGTCCAGGGCGGGCAATGGACATTTAACTAGTTCGAGATTCCTCGAGATCTGTAGTTTAGTTCAAGTCCCAGCGCTTAGTAGCCTCGGAAGTGTTTGTTTAGTAATTGACATCTAGAAGAGGACCAAGTTAATGGCCATTTTTTTTCTCCCTGTTTAATGCAGTCCGTTATATAAGTCAGTGGTCAGTCGATCGTCTTGGACAGTAAGGGTCAAGAGAGTGACAGTAAAAAGGTCAACACTGGACGACGCTATGTGATCAGGTGTTAGTACACAGCGCTAATGATGCTGTACAGGCATGAGACGCGTTCTGTTAGACAGGATTTTGTAACGCGTGTCATAGGTGGTCCGAAGAAAAAGGATTCTCGATGACGCGAGAAATGTTACCTGCCATAGGGTCACGAGACTAATACTGCTCTAGTAAAGGAAAAATTGTAATTGGTGTGGTCTGTGAAAGCATGGGTGTAGCCAGGGGTGGGTTTGGGGGTTTAAAGCCCCCCCCCCCCCCCAATGAAATCCCCCCTCGCAGAGGTGAGATTTTAATACTAAACCATCACTTGCCCCAGCACAGCCAAGGTGGTTTTGAGTTTTAAACACCCTACTAGGTGGTTTCGAAGTTAAATCCCCCTCTTTAATAAAACAAAACAAAAAAAAAATGCAAAGACAATCCCCAAATTCCAAAAACACAGCTAAGGAAGATTTTGATTTTAAAACCCCCTTCAAAATTTACTATAAATCCCCTCTTCAATATAAAAAAGCAAATTACGCACTCAAAATGCTATGAGCGTAGCCTAATGGGTTTTGAGTTTAAACCCACCTTCAGCGGGGTTTGAAACTAAAAAATATCTCTACAATATAAAAAAAAAGCAAATGACACACTAAAATTCTTTGAGCGATGCCAAGTCAATGGGGGGCTTTAAGTTTGAACCCCCCTCCTCCAGATGGCTTTTTTTTTAACGTTTAAAACCCCTCCAGATGGTTTTGAGTTTAAAATCCCCCTACAGAGAGTTTTGAGGTGGAAAACCTCTCTCTTCAATATTATTAAACTACAGTCACCAAATTCTATGACCGTAGCTAAATGGGGCTTTAAATTAAAAAAAAAAAACAACTCCAGAGATTTTTTAGTTTAAACTTCCCTTTTCGATATAAAATCTAAAGTAAACTACAGTAAACTAATTCCATGAACGTAGCCAAGAGAGGTTACAAATTTCTACCAGTGGCTGAGCTCCATAAATAAAGTGCAGTGAATAGTCATCTGCCGAAATTAAAAAAAACAAACTAAATGTCCGTAAAGAAATCCTATGCCGAATTGGGAGTCGACCCCTTTGTAAGGTTGTGAAAGAGCGTCGTATGAGGTTTGCGGGACATGTTCTTCGAAATAGAGCTTGGCGGCGGGGCTCCATTGGAGTTTCCACTAACTCCAGGAAGATTATTCTCTAGGGCACAATAAACGGCTTCCGAAAGAATGAAGGGTCAGAATGTAATAAAGATTAATTATGTACACACACACACAAACACGCACACACATACACAAATATATATATATATATATATATATATATATATATATATATATATATATATATATATATATATATATATATATGTATATATATATATATATATATATATAAATAATATATATATATATATATATAACATGTTTTTTCGCGGGGGGGGGGGGGGATTTCCCCCCAAAGAAGATAATGAAAGGAGTTTGTGTGTATATAAACTCGTAAACGGCCCTTGGGAGTCCGTCATATTGTGTTACTATATTGTTGTTTTCGAAAGACCATAAGTAAAAGTTGCAAATAAGAAACACTTATTTAACATTTAAATTTATTTTTTTTAAATATTGTACTAATAAGTATGCCTAATAGCGATTTCCATATTCATCTAAAAATCAATATGTTTCACTTTCAGAAGATTATAGGTAGCCGCTGCATGATTCGTGGTCGACTGAAAATCGAATGTTCAACTAGTTCAGGGGGGTTCTCAAATCTTTTACTCGGGGACCGCCTTATATAGTAAAAACTAGCAATGGACCTGTAAGTCAAAAAGCTACATAAATGCATATTATATATATATAAATTTTTAAAAAAGCCAGAACACATCATCTTTTGTTGTATTTGTTTATTGAGATTATAAATTTTGTTTAAATTATAAAAAAAAAAGGTGACTTGGATGAGGTTGATGAGATTTTACGAGCACAAATGTCGGGTCAGTTTCTTTTATTTGTGATGAGGTTCATAATGGTAATAAATCCACGTTGTACCAATAAGAAGGTAACAACAAAATCACAGATCGAAACAATGATCCATAACGCAGATTAAAAGTCAGAAATATGATTTTGTAAACATAATTTGTGGCACCTTTGTTTAAACATTGGTTTCAGTTCCATGTTTTTGTGTATGGATATTTCAATAAGCTGCTCCTGTATTGGTGTAGACTCATCTGTGATTGGGTCTGTGTTTATCTGCGAGCAGAAGGTTGCAATATCCAGTCGGAAATATCCAAGTGAAGAATGTTTTGAAACCTTTACTTTTTAGATCGTCATAGAAGAGTACGGAATAGACAAACAGTAGTCAGGGGGCGGCGAGTTCAATAGTAGTCAACCTATCCAATCGGATCACTGGCTTTATGCGAAGTTATTTTAATTTTATGCAATTTTTATCTCTCTGCGGACCCCCTTCAGTAGTCTCGCGGATCCCTGTTGGTCAGAGGAGCAAATTTGGAGTAACACTGTTCTAGTTGTTCAGATCTAAACGTTATGGACAGACAGCACAAAATTAGTTCGGCTTTTCCCTAAGAGGGCTGCTAAAATAGGTAAATAAGTAAATACCCAACTTTAGGGTTCCCTACATCTTAGTACTCGACGGATTTTCGTTAAATGACTAACACGCCATTCTGATAGAGGGACTCGTCCTTCATAGAAACCTCACTTTGCAAGCTAGTAGAATTCACGGGCTATAAGCATGTTAGGGGGGCTATAAACATGTTAGGGGGGCTATAAGCATGTTAGGGGGGCTATAAGCATGTTAGGGGGGCTATAAGCATGTTAGGGGGGCTATAAGCATGTTAGGGGGGCTATAAGCATGCTAGGGGGGCTATAAGCATGTTAGGGGGGCTATAAGCATGTTAGGGGGGGCTATAAGCATGTTAGGGGGGACGTTAAAAAAACAAAGATGTGAGGCTCCTGACAAAATAAACAACAGCTAACCAGGGAACAAATCAACGGGCGGAGGTCGTGGGCAATGCTAGGAATATTGTACAAAGGAAATTTAAAGTATTTTGTTTGCTCTCTAGGTCTAAAGTTTTTAACACAAATGATTTAAATTAATATTTTAGCAATAATTCCGCAAAGACCTTCCTCCAGGGAACAGTACCAGGAAAAAGAAAAGGCACACAGAGAAAGCGATGAGAGGACAACATTAAAGAATGGACGGACCTGCCATTGAAAGAGGTCTCACTAAAGCAAAAGACAGAAAGGAATGGAGAAAGACGGTCGACGAATCTTGCATGGTGCCCCAACAGACTAAAGGATAGGTATATATATATACTGCATTCCTCACTGATCTTCCGACTTGAAGACTAGCCTTATATATATATATATATATATATATATATATATATATATATATATATATATATATATATATATATATATATATATATACATATATATATATATATAATAATAATAATAATAATAATAATAATAATAGCTAATAGAAGAAAGAGAAATTTACACATGTGTTACATCGACTACAAAAAAGCTTTCGATTCAGTTCCGCATGATTGGCTTTTAAAAACCCTGGACATCCATAGAATCAACCCAAGAATAAAACAACTATTGAAAGTCTGTATGAATAATTGGAAGATAAATCTGCACCTTAATCGTGATAAACTAGGTTCTGTGCACATAAGAAGAGGTATATACCAGGGTGACTCACTATCTCCACTCTGGTTCTGCCTAGCGATTAATCCTCTATCTACATTACTCCAAGACTCTACAAACGGTTTTAGGGTTGACACTAAATGTACAAAATGTGTGTCCCACTTATTATACATGGATGATCTAAAACTATATGCAGAAACCGAGCAAAAATTACACACCTTAATCAAAACGGTAAAAAGCTTTAGTGACGATATCTGTATGTCTTTTGGCCTGGATAAGTGTGGCATCATAAGCATTAAAAAGGGCAAGGCAACGAACACCAACATTGAATTTGAAGGCATCGAGGAATTGAACTCCGCCTCTATTTATAAATATCTTGGAATAAACCAGAATGCCAAGATAAACCATAAGAAATTAAAAGAGGACTTTCTTGGCAAATACAGGCAAAGAGTTAATAAAATCCTCAACACCAAACTGTCTGGCAGTAATCTCATCACTGCAATAAACAGCTGGGCCGTCCCTGTGCTCCTTTACACGTTCGGTGTGATCAAATGGACTGACACCGACCTACATGACATTGACAGACTCACTAGAAAATTACTAACCAAGTTTCGATGCCTACACCCCAAGTCCTCCACCATAAGGTTATACCTGCCCAGGAAGGATGGGGGTCGTGGATTGCAGAACATCTTCAAATTGTGTAAGATGCAAGTTTTAAAAATACGATCAAAACTGCTCGCCTCCAGCAACAAATTAGTTTCCTTCCTACGGAAGTACGACTCCGATGCAACCCCTCTGAACCTACACAATGCTGATGTCAATATCGGTTTGGACGACGCAGGGCATGAGATTCGCCAATGGGAAGAAAAAACACTCCACGGAAAATTTCCGGCTTCATTACATGGGGACAACATCGACAAGGCTGCTTCCTTAACATGGCTCAAAGCAGGTCATCTCTACCCTGAAACAGAAGGCTTTGTTACAGCAATACAGGACAGAGTAATCAGGACAAAAAATTACGAGAAGCATATCCTGAAACTCAATGTTGTCGACAAATGCCGAAAATGTGGAAATGTGGGCGAGTCGATTGAACACATTATGGCAGGATGTCCAGCCCTATCAGAATCAGCCTACCTAGGTCGCCATAACCAAGTTGCAAAGTTAATACACCAACACCTGGCTTTGACGTACAAATTGATCGGTAAGGACACTCCCCCTTATTATAAATACTCTCCGCAAGAGGTTCTCGAGTCTACTGAACATTTGCTGTACTGGGACAGGCCTATTCTGACCGACAAAACGGTAGATTTCAATCGCCCGGATCTGCTGTTCATCGATAAAAAAGAAAAAACCGCTACCATTATCGATATCGCCGTACCACTGTCTCATAATTTGAGAAAAACTGAGATAGAAAAACAAAGAAAATATGGGAACCTAGGCTTGGAGATTAAGCGTCTATGGAAATTGTCCAAAATAACAATATACCCCATTGTTATATCAACCGAGGGGATAATAACAACTGACCTCACAGACACCTTCAAGGCCCTTAACATTCCTAGGAACATCTTCGTTGCCTGTCAGAGGGCGGTACTGCTGCAGACCTGCCACATCACCAGAAAATTCCTCAGTGGAAACTGTTAAAGGGACTACGATGAATTTTGTTTCTCTTTAGCGAAACTCGACCCTGGCAGCGCCAGAGAATGACTACTCGTTCATTTCTAACATAATAATAATCTTTATTATCCGTAAGGAAATTTGTCTTACAATTTGTGCATTACCAAACAAAAAACATTATAACTATAAGAAACCAAAGTGTACATTCACACCAGACTCACTCATAATTTACATGTGACAAAGTTTGTACCAGATTGTTCTTATTTAATGATTTGATTGCCAGGGGAACAAAAGAGTGTTTGTGTCTGTTTGTCTTTGCTATCGGTGTCTTGTATCTCTTTTGTGATGGTAAAAGGGTGATTCTTTATTTCAAGGATCTTGTTAGCTTTTTTACAGATGTTTGTCTCAAACAACTGCCCAAATGGGGTTTGTTTTTTGCCAATGATTTTGCCAGCAGCATTGAGGATTCTATTAAGTTTATTCCTATTTTTAATGCTCAGATTGCCATACCAGGCAGTGATATGGTTATATATATTATATATATATTATAATATATATATATTTTAAAGTAGAATGTAAAGAGTATGTAAGCTCCGAATAGAAATCAAAATCGTTTGACCAATCTTGATGTAACTTTGCACAAATGTTCCTTGGGTGCTAACTGAAAACCGTGACGTATGTATAGTAGCCCTAAAACAAACTAAAGACCCTCAAAAAAAAGTCTATTCATTTCATATTTTAATCAAATATATGTAGGCCTACAAGAAAATGTTTTTATTTGAAAAAATGGATTTAGGTCGATTAGCTATTTTGATAGCTCCATTCATACTATTTTTACATTCACGCATTCGCTATACTTATAACATTATTATTTCGTTTAATTGTTTACAAAACACTCTCAGTGAGACAGTGATACGCAAATTAAGACCCGCGGGTAACATATAGCTAGTATATATATATATAATGTTAGCGTTAGCGTTATATATATATATATGTAAGCATATATATGTAAGCACATACACACAAAATACAACTAGAAATCTTTGCTTGAGTTTCTCATAATAAATTAGTCTCGAATAATCGCATTAGAAATGAGTTGCACAACTTGACGTGTATATTTCTGGACATACCAACAATACTTTGAATATTTCATCAAAATACAAGCGGATGATTTATCGAGATGCTAAATCACTGATCAATACTTCTACTCTGAGTGATTCTATCGACAAAAAAAAAAATACTACAAATAAAAAAAACAACTGAACAATAAATAAGTCTTAATAGTCAGCCATAATAATTAGCTAAGCAATGGGTGCTTGCGACTGGAAAGCCATTGCGCATGCCCCGTGACGACCAGAGTCCTTAGAGACGAGATGCGCCATCTGACGAGCAAGCAGCAGAAAACAAAGAAAAGGTAACCCGATACTCTCAAACCAATAATGGATCTCGCTCAACGGTTATTTTTCCCGCCCAGTTCCCAAGGTGGACCCCCCCCCCTTTTTTTTTTCCCATTTCACCTCCCTACCTCCTGGATCTAAGGCTCACTGCCAGGACTTTGCTTCCCTCCTCCCCCCTCCTCTAGGTCGTTAGGCTAGGGAATATTTTCGACTTTCATTCATTTCTGCGTGTTTTATTTTATATGTCATAGAACAGGATATGAATTAAACAGAGCTATTGTTTTTTTTTTTGTATTTTGACTTTCCGGAAGTACACCTTTCGCCATGTTGTCTGAATCGATTGCCCAGCGACTAGCCTGCATTTTCAGACATTAAAAAAAGTTTGTTTTGTGGATTAACTTTTTTTTTCCTCATTTGTTTTAAATTGCAATTAAAATGAAAGGAATTTGAAATGTCATTTGATAGTGCTAGAGCGCATAGAGCGGTGATAAATCAAGGGACACATGGAGGCAGTAGCGTGGCTTTTAGTTTGCAAGGCATGCCCACAGTGTGGTAAATAATTAGTTCCCTTTCATTTAATCTCACAGGAGTCATGATGTATCTCAAGAGTTATTCGCCTTGACGATGTGATGCTGGCGTCAGTTTTAGGACTTCATACTAGATATAGTAATGTAACGGCTATGTATGGCTGGAGAATGTCTAATAATAGACATACAGTTTTGAATCATGTAATATAGTACAAGTTTAAATACTACTAACTGTGCACATACGAAATCACAAGTTATAGTGCACAATACTATTCGATTTCTAAAGTAAAAGTAAAGTTCCCCTTTCAGACCTTGTGGTCTATAGGACAGATGATGTAAAGGTCATCTGTTTCTGTGGCCTACGGTTAACGAGGGTCTCATGTGGGCAGCACAACGACCAACCGCCTTTACTTTTCCCCAACTAATGTCAGGTACCCGAGCTGGGTGGACTCAGAGGCTCCCGAAGATCCCAAGATTAAAAATCCAAGTCTTCACCAGGATTCGAACCCGTACCCCGGTACGGAAGCCAAGCGCTTTACTAAATCTACCCAAAAAAAAAAAAAACTGAATAGCGAAATTCTAACTGCTGTTATTAATATATTTCTAACCCAAACAGAACGAGAATGTCGCAGAGCTCTCCAGCGTTAGAAGTCAAGCTTTGATTTTGAACTTCTTTGTAAACACTATCACCTGGAATCAAATATGCAACCAAAACATTTTTAAGTACGTTTCGCGACCTTGACCCATTTAATTACATAACCGTCACAAACTACTACATCAGAATTTCAAGAGACTAATGTGTTTACTGTGTTAAATTGTTTAATGAGCCTTTTTTTTTTTGGCATAACAAATAGCATAATTTTTTTTTCCAAGACAATACCTCGTTTAAGAAGCTGACGTCTTTAGTGAGAGCTATTAATAACTGATGAATGATAGATTTGTTAAGAAAAAAAACAAAAAAACAAAAGGAACATTCTAACACCGGTTTTGAATTTTAAAAATATGAAATGGGATTAAAATGTATATACCATAGACATAATAAATATAGACTGGCCGATAAAAGAGTTTCATGAAACGAAAATTTGTGACTTGCAATTTTGTGTACTTTATTATACAGCAGTATAAAAGTTAAGTATTCATATCTATTTCAGCCATAACCTATATAAGTATTACAATATTTTCAATGTTTTTTTTATCTCTAAGACTGAAGATCATGCAACATTTCAGAATTCGGAAATCCGACAACAATAGATGTACATGTTTGCAAGTTACATGAAGTTACTTCCTTTTGCCAGTCTATATTTATTAATGTATATCGTACATACAAGTTCATAGCATATTCTCCGATTAACATAATAAATGGATGTCAAACTCTTTCAGTGTGAGTTATTGAGATCGAAACGATTGAGTTCTCCTGAACGAACAAAACTCTGCAGAGTGATCCAACCTTTTTTCAATAATCGTAACTTTAATTTTACGTTATTATATAATTTAATATTTTTGATTTTATTTAGGTCTCCACCAGCTGCCCTAGAGAAGTTACTCATTGAGAGTAACGCCGCCCTGAAAGACTTTAAAAAGTCAGCATAATTGATGTTTGCCAGTACTCCTGTGGGTACGCGTACCACACTTTAGGAAAAGCTGTTCTAGAATATAGGACTTGATCTCAAGACTGTAGAGTAGTGTAGAGTATGAGGACTGAAATACGTCTAAATACTACTGTATATTACATACTGGTCAGATTATTCTCAGCAATGTTGTTAATTTGTACAAAAGAGTTGAAGATGTCATGTTAGGTTACAATGAAGCGAATAGTGAGTTTCTTCTTCCTCTGGTAAAAACCTATCCCAGAGTTCTCTGTCCCCTTCGTGACTTGTCACTGTCCCGCCATCTGCTGACGTGTAATTAACAGACAGGTTAGCTCCATACCTCGTCATTACTTCCAAGGGACGTCATCCCAACGGCAAATCTCTTGACGGGGATTCCAAAAAGGATGAAAAAAAAAAGAGTTATCTTTGTTTCTTTTCGTTCAAAAGAAAAGGATTGCCTCCCCTCTTGCCCCATTCCCTTCCGTTCAAAAGTAAAAATGGAGTCCGGGGGAAACAAATAAAGGAAGGGAGGGGTATAAGTGAAGAAGTGAAAACAAGGCGCCCTAAGAGCTGGAATCATGGGCGAAGCTTGAAGAGTTAATCATCGCCGATCATAACAACGCTTGAGGCGCCCCCATTGTTCAGCCTGCCGAGTTATGAAAACTTCGAGGAAGCGCCATTCTGACTTTTAACAGCATCTGTTGTCAATAAATGTAGGAGCCTCTAGTGACGAGCAGTGGGTTGAGGTCTTTAATGACATAGATTTGGTGAGTCTTTACTTGGTCTTCGCGTAATGCAAGGGGCTAGCTAGAGATCAAATAGGGGACATTGAAGGGGACATTGAAGGGGACATTGAAGGGGACATTGAAGGGGACATTGAAGGGGACATTGAAGGGGACATAACACATTTTCTGTAAGAAGGAGAAACAATATTTTTACAATTTTTGTTTAAAAAAAACACAAAGAGAAAATTGAGAGAAACGTTTTTAGAAAAGTTAGACACACACACATACACACGTGAATAGAATGTACAGATACACACATGCAAAACTACATACACACTTGTACAAATATAATACTAAGGCTTGTCTTCGAGTCCGAAGATTAATGAGGAATGCAGTATTTTCCCTTGGATAAGCAGCCCCAGCTGTGACCTACATATTTTTCTACATCCAGGGCAACTTACCCATTGTCCGCAGGCGGTCGATTTAGATTTTCTTTTCGCCTTCTGCGCCTGTCCTCGGTAGCGGATTTAGTGCGTAACCCTAAGCTGTCTCGTGCTGAAGTCGCATGCAACCAGGTGCTCTATTTTTATGTCAGCTATGGCAAGTTGGCGACTAAGCTGGTCTTTAAAGCGTTTCCGTGGGGCCAACTGGGGCACCTCTGTTAGGGCGACTACCTTTTAGATCACCAAAAAAGACTGCTTTTGGCATACGTGCCCTACCCAGCGTAACTGTCGGACCATAGGAAGTCCCTCTATACTGCCCAACCGGTGGTCGCAAGGACCAGTGGCGTAGCAACCAAAGCTCGAAGGGGTTCGTTGCGCCCGGCCCAGGACCACTAGGGGCCCAAACGGAGTTATGTAAGGAAATGTGTTGACTATAAGAGTTTGAAATGCATCACATTATTTTAAATTAAATCATGTTCATTTTTCTTAAATTCTATTTCTGGTGTCCAAGCAAAATAACAAATCCATGTAAATCTTATTACTGTAGTATGTAATCTATTAAAGGAAAATAACTCTTAATTGTCAGTACAGCGTTTCATTTAAATCTAACGTGTTAGATTTTCGTTATTTAATAATAATAATAATAACAATGACTACCTATAAGCATACTCATTGTGAAAGTATTCTATATGATGTATAATATTTGCTTTTGTTTTGGTCAAGTGTTATTTATTTATTTAATATTATAATGAATATTGACTAGTTTAAATACTTGAATAAATTGTATGAGTAAAATAGTAAATGGATGATCACTATCCCAGGGTGTAAATGTCAAAATGACATCAAATACAATCTCTTGACCATACGTGATTATATACGAATCACCCACATATAGACAACGTCTTCCAATAATTCGAATTTATAAACATTTGTGTATGGACACCGAGCTTGTGTCCACAATCGACTTTCTACTCAGTAAGTTGAACATTCATTTCTTGACAAAGGTGCTTTAAAAAAACCCAGTCTCCTAACTAGACGAAAGACTTCAGGAGGCGACCAATGCACATTCAGAATATCTGAAGATTCAGCATGTGACTTTGAGTCCCGAAATGTTACATGGTTGACCAATGACATTGGCCCTTCAAATGATCTGTAGTGACCTAGTTTAGTTTAGAGATTATGTAAGTCTTGTAAATATACCTATTGTGCATTGTTTTTAGCGACGGTAAAAGTAGTGACGTAGTCAGATAGACGAATGACGTAGACAGAATACAGGTACATGATAGGAGAAGACTATGGCTAGGTCTTGTAGAAAGATGTAAAGTGAACAAACTACTAATTAAACGACGGATAGAGAGACAAGACGATCATCCCCATCTGTAGATAAACATCATTTGAAGTCCTCACACGTTTTATCAAGTATGTTATAGTTAATTGTTGTGTCCCTTGGGTGTGTTCAGACTCGCATTAGAATAAATGAAGTAGTGTAAGACAAGACACACAATCCAAGACACACAATCCAAGACACACAATCCAAGACACACAATCCAAGACAGGACAGATCGAAAGCTTGACGAAATTGTTTTCTTTTACTCTGTTAGGTACAGGTGTACCTTGTGTACTGTCTGGCGTAGAAGTTTGTTTTCATTGACATGTACTCTCTCATTAGATACAGTAGAGCCCAGTTTGGGTTCAGTTACACTATAAGAGGGGGCCCAACTTCGCATTCCTGAACCCAAGTCCACGAGTACCCTGCTACGCCACTGGCAAGGACATCAATGTTTGAAGTGTGGTCTTGCCACCGTATGTCCATGATGGAGCGCAAGCGTCTTTGGTGACAGCGTTCAAGTAGTCTTAGTTGCTTTCCGTACAAATATAATAATAATAAGGTTTGTCTTCAAGTCCAAAGATTAGTGAGGAATGCAATATTCCGCGTGGATGCGCATCCCCAGCTGTGACCTACATATTATGCCACATTCAGGGCTGTACAAATATAGAACATCAAAAACTAAACAATTTTATCCTTCCCCAGAGACTTATTGTCTTATTTCCCATGGCGGTGGTGGCCATATCAAATTTGTTGTCTTATTTCCCATAGCGGTGGTGGCCATATCAAACTTTTTGTCTTATTTCTCATAGCGGTGGTGGCCATATCAAATTTATTGTCTTATTTCCCATAGCGGTGGTGGCCATATCAAACTTTTTGTCTTATTTCCCATAGCGGTGGTGGCCATATCAAACTTTTTGTCTTATTTCCCATAGCGGTGGTGGTCATATCAAGCTTTTTGTCTTATTTCCCATAGCGTTGGTGGCCATATCAAAGTTTTTGTCTTATTTCCCATAGCGGTGGTGGCCATATCAAATTTATTGTCTTATTTCCCATAGCGGTGGTGGCCATATCAAACTTTTTGTCTTATTTCCCATAGCGGTGGTGGCCATATCAAACTTTTTGTCTTATTTCCCATAGCGGTGGTGGCCATATCAAACTTTTTGTCTTATTTCCCATAGCGGTGGTGGCCATATCAAACTTGTGTTATTACTGGTACACGGTAATAAATAAAATAGTTTGCTCCCCTAGACCAGGGGTCGGCAACCTTTTGAATCGAAAGAGCCAAAAATTACAATTTACAAAATTTTAAAGTTTTTAAAGAGCCACAAAGGTTTTTCTTGCCAACTATAAATAGTTCTCAAACAATAAACTTTTTTTAATAAAAAAAAACGAATTAATATATAAGTAGTGTTTTTCATAACAAATATATAATAATATATATATATATAATTATTTTTTTTTATTTTGGTAACAACTAAAGAAATTAAACATTTACATGAACTTCACTAACAAACAATTGAGCAAACAAGATTCAGTGGGAGCGTTGGCTTTGTATGGTTTTAGAAAGTTTGGATACATTTGGCTCATAACGTATTGTTTTTAGTTTCAAACACAACTCTAAATTTTCATTTGTTAGTTGGCTTCTTACTTTACTTTTAAATATATTCATGCAAGAGAACGCTTGCTCGCACAAATATGTCGATCCAAAGATAGTCATCACTTCAAATGCCAACATCTTCACCTCAATGTAGCAATCTGGGAGATTATTCCATGTGTCGAATCAACTCGCGGCATTCCTTTTTGAAGCTGTCCACTTTTGTTGCTTTACGTATATACATTTCTGGACCTTCAACTCTTCCAACTTGCTTTTCAACTCTGTAATCCAGTATCAATTACAAATGAATCAAGGTGGATTTCGTTACTATTTGTGTTGATTTGGTGTACTCAAAATGCTAGAATGGTTTTGTTGGTTTTGAACTGCTTAAATCTGTCAAGAAATTCATATTTGATTTTTTTTTATAACTGTGCTGAAGTAATTCGTGCCAAAAAGAATTAATTTTTCTTCAAAACAAACCAATTCCTCTACCAAAACATAGTCTGGGTTTTCCTTTCCTTGCAGTTTTAGATTCGGCTCATTTAATTTCTCTGTTATATCAACCATAAAGTAAAGTTTTTGCAACTATTTGTCGTTCTCTAATTCGGTGTGATAAATGTCTTCATCATTTAGAAATGTATTCATTTCGTTCAAGCACAAAGCAAAACGTTTCAACACTTTTCCTTTGGAAAGTCATAGCACTTTTTGGAAAGAAGAAGGAGATCGGAATACAGAGTCTCTATTTCGTTTAAGTGGTTGAGTGCTTTTGACAAGATGCTGTTAATAATCTTGATTACCAAATTCATGACCTCATCTATTTCGGTCGGAATCGTTTTGGGCACAAAGCGTTTCTTGGTGCATTATTCAGTGAAACATAAGAATTTCTGGGTTTATTTTGCTCCGACGAATCGTTGTTGCCCTTTTACTTTTTCCTGTCATACTTCTGGCTCTATCAGTTGCTATTTAAATTTATCTTATTTTCTTCAAGGTATTTTTGAAAGCATTCGATCTATCGTCCCCTCTAGTTTGTCACGAGACCGGTAGCAATCCTAGGAACGACATATACCTGACAAAAAAAGGCAACTTGTGCCGTCGTGTTTTTATGTCGCAAGACTAATCTATAGCAAGTGATACGGCAGAAGAAAGTTGAATATCTTCCACCTGCAACTATCTTGCATTTGAAGACGTTTTAGCTATTCTATTTTGTACTGCTTCGGCGGATATTGGCAATTTTTTGCTTTAAGATTTCTGGTTTGTTTTTGAAATCACAAAACAGTTCTTCAGATGCAAGTAGGAAGCAGTCTTCGACATACCATCTGTAAATGGTTTGCCTTTTTGTGCAATTTCTAGTGGTACAGCAAAGCTAGCCAGATTAGCATTACTTGTAGATTGCTTCTAACTTTGATAAGATAATTCGCTTCCAACTCATTTACTTGAAACAAAAAACTATACGTCCCAGTCAAAGCACGTGGTTACGATGCCTATCCGTCTTGCGTCGAAAGCAAATTAAAACCTACATAGAAACATCCAACGACGGCCGAGAGCTTCCGACGGACTGACAACAGTGACGACGCGTGAAATGGGGGAGGGTTGTGGTGAAAAGGAGTACAAGTGACTGAGAGATCTAATCGGCGCCTAATCTTCGTTAAAAGATTCAGAGCTTCTTTAAAAAATGTTTCGGTAAAATAAATAATATTTGCGTATGGAACTAAAGAGCCGCAGCTTCACACCCAAAGAGCCGCATGTGGCTCGCGAGCCGCAGGTTGCCGACCCCGGCCCTAGACACTAGGTCCTCAATATGAAACATGGGGCTTTCTAGATAATTTTCTAACATAAAAATTAATCTAATAATTAATGGATTATTTTTCATCAGGATGATGCACTATGCGGGTTTCACTCGGCACAATATTATGTAAAAAATATTAGCTTGTTTGGATGGTCAAAAGTTGACTGAATAAATAAATAAATTATATAAATTATATTTTCTTTTCAAGTCTAAATACATTAAAAATTCACTTGAAAAGTTCAATTTAATAATCAAAACATAAAAAAAACTGAAGTTCATCAAAACAAACTAAAAGAATATAAGCAAATAAAATAATTGTCCACTCGAGGAGAGAAAAGTGGATAATTCCAGGGTTTTTATCAAATTAGTTTCAACAATGAAAAACGCAGAAGTCAGATTGGTCACTTAATGTTGTATTGGTCTAGCTGTGAAAATCACGTTTCGGTAACTATGAGTAAACAACATTGTCACCATAGAGACCAACAAAGAAAGAGCACTCCATTTGATAATCACCAATCAATTCCTTGTGATAATCTCCGAACTACAGTAACTTGCTTGGGCCCACTCTTAACGATGTTGTGTGAGGATCTGGGAGAGAAAGAGAGAGAGAAAGAGAGAGAGAGAGGCTTTGCTAAGCTTTCTCTCCAAGTGAAACACATTCTAAACAGCTTTGAACATGCCTCTCTATCGCCTCGTTCACCTTACAATCACCAAAGTTCAGATCAAATCCAAGTTCAATAAAACAAAACTGTTTTTCCCTTCAGCAGTGACTGGAGATTTACACGCGTGATTTTAGCACTGGATCGAATGCTCAATCCGCTAGGCGGCTTTGGTCTGGTCGTGCAGTGTACTCCTGTTGAAACTTTGTAGAGATTCTTTGAGTGAGGCATGATTGCTTAGTGTTATTGTTATTATTAGTATTATGTTAGAAAAGAACGAGTATTCATTCTCAGGCGCTGCCATGGTCGAGTTTCATCGTAGTCCCTTTATCAGTTTCCACCGAGGAGTTTTCTGGTGATTTATTATTGTTATTATTATTATGTTAGAAATGAACGAGTAGTCATTCTCTGGCGCTGCCAGGGTCGAGTTTCGCTAAAGAGAAACAAAATTCATCGTAGTCCCTTTAACAGTTTCCACTGAGGAATTTTCTGGTGATGTGGCAGGTCTGCAGCAGTACCGCCCTCTGACAGGCAACGAAGATGTTCTTAGGAATGTTAAGGGCCTTGAAGGTGTCTGTGAGGTCAGTTGTTATTATCCCCTCGGTTGATATAACAATGGGGTATATTGTTATTTTGGACAATTTCCATAGACGCTTAATCTCCAAGCCTAGGTTCCCATATTTTCTTTGTTTTTCTATCTCAGTTTTTCTTAAATTATGAGACAGTGGTACGGCGATATCGATAATGGTAGCGGTTTTTTCTTTTTTATCGATGAACAGCAGATCCGGGCGATTGAAATCTACCGTTTTGTCGGTCAGAATAGGCCTATCCCAGTACAGCAGATGATCAGTAGACTCAAGAACCTCTTGCGGAGAGTATTTATAATAAGGGGGAGTGTCCTTACCGATCAATTTGTACGTCAAAGCCAAGTGTTGGTGTATTAACTTTGCAACTTGGTTATGGCGACCTAGGTAGGCTGATTCTGATAGGGCTGGACATCCTGCCATAATGTGTTCAATCGACTCGCCCACATTTCCACATTTTCGGCATTTGTCGACAACATTGAGTTTCAGGATATGCTTCTCGTAATTTTTTGTCCTGATTACTCTGTCCTGTATTGCTGTAACAAAGCCTTCTGTTTCAGGGTAGAGATGACCTGCTTTGAGCCATGTTAAGGAAGCAGCCTTGTCGATGTTGTCCCCATGTAATGAAGCCGGAAATTTTCCGTGGAGTGTTTCTTCTTCCCATTGGCGAATCTCATGCCCTACGTCGTCCAAACCGATATTGACATCAGAATTGTGTAGGTTATTATTATTATTATTATTATTATTATTATTATAACTTGTGTATGGCGCGTCTTTCTTTCTCATATGTAATAAATAGCAATCTCAGTGGACTCTGTGAGTCTGATCCTGGACATGATAGAGGCCGGAAGGGAAGGGGGGGTGGGGGGGTATCATGTTGGTTTCCTTGTTGCCTTTGGGCGCTCCACAAACATAAAGCAGCTCGAGTCAAATCTCTAGTCTACATTAAGATTCGAACTGGAGCACACTTTGTTAACTAGTCAAGCGGTTAATGCCACTCAGTAGCATAAGCTAAGAATCGTGTGGCTTTGACTTATTTATTTCATTTCTGGATTTCCTTTGACTTCTGGTCTATTTGTTGGAAAGTGAGGCTTTTTAGTTTGGACACGTCTTCTTTGCATTGTGTGTGTGTGTGTGTGTGCGTGTGTGTGTGTGTGTGTGTGTGTGTATCTTTTCACTTAGCATGTCACGGATGTATCAGAATATTTGTTTACATCAAACTACATAAGAATTGTAGAGGTGTGTGGTCACGTGGTTACGACATTTTCCTTTATACTAAAAAAGTTAAACGATGGAGTTTTTTTTTTTTTTGTTGTTTTTTACTTTCCATCCAATTCTAGATTGACGCGTTAGCACGTTAAGCAGGTGCTTTGGGCATCGCGTAAAAAAAATGGGCACAAAGCAAGAAAAAGTATCGAAAAAAAAAAAGACAGGATTATTCCAAAAAACTAATAATACAAACGTTAAGTATGTCCTTCTATACGGTTCAGAAACTTGGAGAGTCACTAAAACAAATATGGAAAAGCTCCAGACCTTTGTTAACAGATGCCTACGCCGGATATTAAGAATTAGGTGGCTAGAAAAGATAATTACTATCGATTTGTAGGAGAGAAATAGACAAAAGCCAATAGCTCAAGACATCACAAAACGAAAATGGAGCTGGATAGGATACACTCTGCGAAAACCAGCTACCAATGTTGCAAGGCAGGTACTTGACTGGAACCCACAAGGAAAGAGGAAAGTGGGTAGACCCAAGCAAACCTGGAAGAGGTCAGTCATCAGTGAAGATGAGGGTACTGGAATGACATGAAGAAAGCTGCTCAGAACCGAGTTCGGTGGAGAGGTGTGGTTGCGGCCCTATGCTCCCCTGGGAGTGCACAGGATTAAGTAAGTAAGTCATTCCAAAAAACAAATGTCTCCTAGATACATGTCTCCATGTTCCTCCTTCAATTCGGTTTCAATGTCCAGCAATTAGTTGGAAGAGAAGAGAATACTAAGTAGAGATTGAGGCCAGGTGGTAAATGGGTCAAGAAAGACAAGAGAATAGATTTGAAAGACATGACTAAATGAAACATTGCTCACTTTCTATGTTTAGATTATGTTTTCAGTGTTTCCAATGTCAGGAGGAATATCCACCCCCCCCCCCCTTTTTTTTTTGTACAAAGCTGATATTAACTTCCCAGACACGTGATAGGATCATAGTGTATTGAGTTAAACTAAAAGCATGAAATAGCGCTCTACAATTGGTACAAATATTATTTATCGCACAGATTTATTTTGGTTGGTCTAGGTCTATTAAAAATGTAATTGTAAAATGTTTGACACGTTTCGGATGTTCCTTCAGAGTTGAAGATAGTTTACTTCCTAGTCCAAACCTCCAGCAGGACGACTGGGGACGGGAGCGGGCAGGGTTTGAACCCGGGACCATCGATAAATCCAAAAAACAGTCCAGCGCGCAAACCGCACGACCAGCCATGACATGACTGATCCAAACTAATTGATAATTGATAATTACACTTCGTATAAGCTTTTTTTTAAAGTATTTTTTTTTAGGGTTTTCTTGTTTAAAAACTCTACTTGTTTCACCATAGATGAGCTAACAGCATGACGGTCATGTTGATTGTCTATTTTTTTTTTTTAATTTCTTTTTAGCGAGCACAAGGTTGTGTAAATATAATTTGAAATCTACTAAACACGATATGCTCAGAAATCTGTAAGACTTGTCGTGCTTGCTTATACTTTAAACATATATAGTGGAATAACAAAACAATTACACTTGTAAATAATGTAACGAAACAATAATTTATCATTTATGGGAAAAATAAACTCGCTCTAAATTATTGTACTAATAAGTATTTATTGATTTATTCAAAGAATACGATAGTCAGACTAATAAAACAAAAAACATTGAAAAGCATAGTCACTCAAACACACACACACACACACACAACAACCCCCCCTCCACACACACACAGAAGTTCCCAATGCCAAATTGCCAGTTTAACCAGCACGAAGAAATAGACCAAAATGAGGGGGAAGACGCCAAGAGGGGGAAAAAAATGGGCGTAATTTTGTTCAGTTTGTTTTGGACTCCAGAGGGGGTGAATTCTGGCAAGTCCGAGACTCTCTGCCAGTCTGCAGAAATGGAGAAAAACAAACCGAGAAATAAGAGACGGACACAAGGGGGGGGGGGCAAGGGGGAGAGAGGGGGGGTAGTAGAAAAGAAATTAAGAAAAAAAAAAGATGTTGGGGGGGGGTGCGAGATCCCAAAAATATAGTAGAAAAAAAAGACTATCCGAATAAAAAAAAAAGGTTGCGGGTAGAGCGGGACAATAACTCTAAAGACAGAGGAATAGAACATGCGGATCCTAATAGTAAACCCCCCCCCCCCCCCAGTTCCCGCTACAAAGGCGCATGAATATACGATGAAGTGTATGTGTGTTTCCAAGGTAACAACGAGGAAAGCGTTTTTTTTTGTTTTTTTTAAGCTGAAGAGTTTCTGATGAAACCACGAGATTGTCTGTCGTAATTCATTTCCACGTAAGTCACTGGTGTGAGAGGTGGGCTGTAACAGACGTGAGGCCATAAGAACACGTCTTTGTAGCGAGTTACATCCACTTGTTTTCACTGATCACTTGTTTCACCAAATACTTCTATAGTTTCAAGTTAAATACGTGTCTAGTGTCACTAATAGTTCAATGAAGTTGTTGGGTCTTTAATTAAGAAGTTTGCTCAAGTCTCTAGACAGTTCTACATTGAAAATATCATTACGACTACATCCAGTTAGTTCCGCTGTTTAGAGCTACAATCCAACGTCCGAGCATTAACAAGTAACAAATATATCTATGTATTGAGATAGCCTTGTGCTTGTTTATTACGTTGTATGCAGTATAAAAATACCTTGTGTCTATGTATTAAGAGATCCTTGTGTCTATGTATTAAGAGATCCTTGTGTCTATGTATTAAGAAATCCTTGTGTCTATGTATTAAGAGATCCTTGTGTCTATGTATTAAGAAATCCTTGTGTCTATGTATTAAGAAATCCTTGTGTCTATGTATTAAAAGATTATTGTGCCTATGTATTAAGAGATCATTGTGTCTATGTATTAAGAGATCATTGTGCCTATGTATTAAGAGATCATTGTGTCTATGTATTAAGAGATCATTGTGTCTATGTATTAAGAGATCATTGTGCCTATGTATTAAGAGATCATTGTGTCTATGTATTAAGAGATCATTGTGCCTATGTATTAAGAGATCATTGTGTCTATGTATTAAGAGATCATTGTGTCTATGTATTAAGAGATCATTGTGCCTATGTATTAAGAGATCATTGTGTCTATGTATTAAGAGATCATTGTGCCTATGTATTAAGAGATCATTGTGTCTATGTATTAAGAGATCATTGTGTCTATGTATTAAGAGATCATTGTGTTTATCTATGTGTTCGTCAGTGTGTCCTGAAATTTTTCTACCTAAAAAAATAATTTTCTTGTTTCATTGGTTGGGGGGGGGGGGGGGAGGGGGCGAAGGAACTATTTAATGAAGTGAGATTCAATCATTTTAAATTGAAGTCTCATGAGATGAACTTTGAGTTGACTTCTGTCCAGGCACATATCGTTCAGTCCCCAACAACCTTGCTCGACTTCAACTTGGTGTAAGCAAGGAAGAAAATGGAGAGAGGCGTTGCTCCAATACTTATGTGTGTGTGTGTGTGCTGATGTTTGAGTATGTGTGTAGTTGTGTGAGGGTGAGTTTAGACAAATCTACATTTACAACTGGAACAACAATCATCTTCTTATCACAAACTGACAGAAAGCTGACAGGTGCGTCACTCCACCGTAGGGCCTCCATGGAGTCGCTACATTGGCGGAGAGACAGAGAGAGAGAGGGGGGGGGAGCTGAAGGAGGGGAGGGGAGTTGGAGAGTGTACGCTAAGTATAAGAACAGGGAGGGAGAGACAGTGAGAGTGAGATAAAGAGACAGAAGAGAGAAAAAAAACGTCACAATAGTAACATTAGAACGTATAGATTCAGTCTCTTACTTTAAGACCATTGTACAACTTGAAACAAAAAGAGTTCATTGAACGATATTTCTATTTCAAGGAATATTTTATTTCTGTTTCACCTCGCAAACACACTCGAGGCTCTAAATATCCCTAAAAAACAAATTCTCGTTACATGTTCGGGGGGGGGGGGCAGTACAGTTACTGACCAACACATGACCACAGAATTCCTCAGTGTTAAAGGGACTACAATGAATTTTGTTTCTCTCTAACAGGTTTCGATCTAGGCAGTGTAGAGAATGTCTACAAGTAAATCTTTCTATAAATAATAATAATAGTAATAATCAGAATCAGAATAAAAGTCTGCCTACCTGGGCCGCCATAACCAAGTTTCGAAATTAATACATCAACACCTGGCTTTGACACATGACTTTATTGTGTAGAAGGTTACCATATTACAACTACTCAACATAAGATATTTCCGAGTCAACCAATCACCTATATTGAGATAGGCCTATTGAACTGACAAAACGATGGATTTTAATCGCCCTGATCTGCTGCAAATTGACAAAAAGAAAAAAAAAACGCTACAATTATTGACATCGCCTTACCACTGATATAGAAAGACAAAGGAAATATGTGAACCTTAGCTTAGAGATTAAGCGGTTATGAAATATATCAACCGAGGTGATAATGACAACTGACCTCACAGATACCTGAAGCCCCCATTCGTAAGAAGATTCTCGTTGCCTGTCAGAGGGCGGTACTGCTGCAGACCTGCCATCACCAGAAAATTCCTCAGTGGACACTGTTAAAGGAACTACATTGAATTTTGTTTCTAACGAAGATCGACCGTGGCAGTGCCAAAGATGAATGTTTGTTAGTTTTTCACATAATAATAATAATTATTATTATTGTTATAGTTATTATTATTATAAGGTTATAATTGGAGGGGAAGTTGTTTATTTATACATCAGTAGATCATGATCAAAACAAATTGTTTACTAACAAACACAAAATATGTTTTATAAATAATGTCCAAAATGGGGTCCGTGACAAAAACGGCAGGAGCCGAAAATAGTCACATAAAAATGTGTGCATCAAAATGTCGCATACTCTTTTTGATCACTCCACACGTAACATGATCCAACTTTTTAAGAAACAAACATTCAACCAGTTTCACTTTTTGATCACTTCACACATAACATGATCCAACTTTTTAAGAAACAAACATTCAACCAGTTTCACTTTTTGATCACTTCACACGTAACATGATCCAACTTTTTAAGAAACAAACATTCAACCAGTTTCACTTTTTGATCACTTCACACGTAACATGATCCAACTTTTTAAGAAACAAACATTCAACCAGTTTCACTTTTTGATCACTCCACACGTAACATGATCCAACTTTTTAAGAGAGAAACATTCAACCAGTTTCACTTTTTGATCACTTCACACGTAACATGATCCAACTTTTTAAGAAACAAACATTCAAACAGTTTCACTTTTTGATCACTTCACACATAACATGATCCAACTTTTTAAGAAACAAACATTCAACCAGTTTCACTTTTTGATCACTTCACACGTAACATGATCCAACTTTTTAAGAAACAAACATTCAACCAGTTTCACTTTTTGATCACTTCACACGTAACATGATCCAACTTTTTAAGAAACAAACATTCAACCAGTTTCACTTTTTGATCACTCCACACGTAACATGATCTAACTTTTTAAGAAACAAACATTCAACCAGTTTCACTTTTTGATCACTCCACACGTAACATGATCTAACTTTTTAAGAAACAAACATTCAACCAGTTTCACTTTTTGATCACTTCACACGTAACATGATCCAACTTTTTAAGAGAGAAACATTCAACCAGTTTCACTTTTTGATCACTCCACACGTAACATGATCCAACTTTTTAAGAGAGAAACATTCAACCAGTTTCACTTTTTGATCACTTCACACGTAACATGATCCAACTTTTTAAGAGAGAAACATTCAACCAGTTTCACTTTTGATCACTTCACACGTAACATGATCCAACTTTTTAAGAGAGAAACATTCAACCAGTTTCACTTTTTGATCACTCCACACGTAACATGATCCAACTTTTTAAGAGAGAAACATTCAACCAGTTTCACTTTTTGATCACTTCACACGTAACATGATCCAACTTTTTAAGAAACAAACATTCAACCAGTTTCACTTTTTGATCACTTCACACATAACATGATCCAACTTTTTAAGAGAGAAACATTCAACCAGTTTCACTTTTTCATCACTCCACACGTAACATGATCCAACTTTTTAAGAAACAAACATTCAACCAGTTTCACTTTTTGATCACTTCACACGTAACATGATCCAACTTTTTAAGAAACAAACATTCAACCAGTTTCACTTTTTGATCACTTCACACATAACATGATCCAACTTTTTAAGAAACAAACATTCAACCAGTTTCACTTTTTGATCACTTCACACGTAACATGATCCAACTTTTTAAGAGAGAAACATTCAACCAGTTTCACTTTTTCATCACTCCACACGTAACATGATCCAACTTTTTAAGAGAGAAACATTCAACCAGTTTCACTTTTTAATCACTTCACACGTAACATGATCCAACTTTTTAAGAGAGAAACATTCAACCAGTTTCACTTTTTAATCACTTCACACATAACATGATCCAACTTTTTAAGAGAGAAACATTCAACCAGTTTCACTTTTTAATCACTTCACACATAACATGATCCAACTTTTTAAAAGAGAAACATTCAACCAGTTTCACTTTTTAATCACTTCACACATAACATGATCCAACTTTTTAAAAGAGAAACATTCAACCAGTTTCACTTTTTGATCACTCCACACATAACATGATCCAACTTTTTAAGAGAGAAACTTTCTACCAGCTTCATTTTTTGGGCGTACGAGAACAAATAAACCTTGGAATATGATGACCTAGTGACCTAGTCCCTTATCTTCTATGTGAACGTAAGATACAAGCAGATTGTGTGGTCTGTGCAGTGCGTACAACCAGGAGAAGTGAATTAGAGTGTGGCTTTTAGTTTCCGGAGTTTAACGAACTAAGATTGCAGATTTTAATGGACACTTCAGCAGCTTGTCCAGTGCTCTCCCTCACCTAGCATAACTCTCCCCACCTCTCCCCATTCCCCCCTCTCCCCTTCACATCTGTGTTTTCATTTTCCCTCACTTCCTTACTTTAAAACTGTGTCATGAAATTCTATCTGTATAATCGATTATGGGCCAGGAGGGATCGATGATGATCGGTCTCCCGAGCATTCTTTTACCAAACTCGGAATCGATTACTTCATACTCAACAAGAAAATCGTGTCTGTGAGTTTTCTTGTGTAGTTAATGAAGCTAACAGAGGTCAAAATTTGTAAGATTTTTTATCTGTTTTACAATGCCTCTATTCAAGTCACAACTTCGTGGAGGAACCTGGACACGGATCTCAAAAATGGTTCAAACGGTTTTCCCTAGACATGTAATTGTTGATGTATATCGCTGAGAAAAGAATTACTAGCTCGTTGGCCACAGTTAGACACCTAGACACAGACATATGTACAGTTTACACACACGGAGACACACCTGCACACAGACACACACACACGCACACCTACACAGACGCCCACATACACAGACACACACACACACACTTACATGTACAGACGCACACGCACACACAAGGATCATACTTTCATACTCACTTAAAATGTGGGATTTTTTCAAGTCAAACGTTAGGCTATCAACTCATTCTGTCTGTCTGTCTGTCAGTATGGTGAAATTTTTTACTCACTTTATTTCTCCCACACCCAATCTCGGATTAATATGAAATTTCGAAATCATTTCTTTTACCTGACAACACAAGAATCAATAAAAAAAAAATTAACCAATTAGTTAATTACTTGACAGTATACAGTGGTATAAATTCCCGAGTGCACATTTTGTATGCATTCAAAAAAACGATCATGTAAACAGTCACAAAGATACGACCTTCGCCCTTTCACACTCAATATAAGCTTTTTAAAAAGTATTTTTATGTTCTTCTAGTTTTTTATGCCTATTTACTTCTCTTAGGCACCCAGACTAATCTAAGACTAGTAGCGTCATGGACAGTCCCCATGAGCACCGCGAGTTCAAACCCTGCCCTCTTTCATCCACCCGCCGTTCTTCGCTAGGGCCTGGGCGTAATAGTCTTCCTTTCTGAAAGAACAAGTTCTGTGTTTATAAACCTAGATTCAGCTTCTTGTTGGAGAGTGTACATACGTCAACTCCATTCTCACTTCTGAACACCCAGCTAAGCTAAACATTTTTTTAAGTTATCGCTCTAGGTCCACCACTTAAAGGCAGGTGCTGACTGTATCCCAATACAGGGCTCCAAGGCCGCAACTAACATTGTAAAGTCCAAGTATGGAACCCGATCCCCGTTGGAAAATATTTTATTCAGCGGACAGTCGTGGACCAGGAACTCATCACCCTGAGCGGCATTTATTCCTACGTTTGGTTTAAAGTAACCGGAAATACTTCCGAATTTTTTGTTTTCCCCAGTGCGTACAGTAAACGATGTAAGAAGCTCACGTAGCATAAAGCAGCTGCTGCGTTAAGTTTATTTTTAGATTTCTGCTAGAGTCTGCAGAACAAGGTCAGGGTTGATTGTCGACGAGTTCTTGGAACAAGCATGCTTTCTTGGAACAGAAGCGGGCAAGTTAGGGGTTGATTGCTTCTAAAGATAGTAGGAGGTAGAGGATAACAAGTTTTCCAGAGGACGGAGCTAGTCAGTTGTAGTTTGGGAGCTAGAAGGAAGATAATCAATTTGTTTCATTCAATTGTGTTGTGCAGTGTCTATATTTGTATTCAAGGGATTCCTAGTTCCAGAATGAAAGCTTTGTATTTATTGTTGAAAGATCTTCATTGTTTGAATTAATAGTTTATATTCTGAATCTCCGGGCATAACGATATTGTGTGAGTGTTCAGTACTTGTTTAAAATAAGTTATTTATACTAAATTACAACTTCAGAAACGCATTGTCTGATCAACACCATCTCATTGTAACATCAAAACATGATCACACGTAGCAAGCCAAAATAAATGATCGCTACTGATGCCAGTTGTGGAGCTTCCACTACAAACAGTTCAGGCGTCTCATCACTTTAAAGTAAAAATATGATGATTATAGATGTAGTAAACTTTATGTTAATTATGCAAGGTGTTTTTAACCATTATTGAGATGACAATAAAAACAAATCAAGATACCAGAGTATCAGGTGGCCTACTACGGCAACCACATATATCGGTTACAAAGAACTAAACATAAACATAGATTGGGCTAAAAATACATAAATATGTGAGTTCATGTTTGTGTGGACAGTCTTGACGCTCTCACCTAGTTGAAAACAAAACTGCTCCGAACTGATTTAAACATCCTCTCCAACCTGCCTAGAGCTCTAGTGTCCATGTTTTATTAATACTAAAATATACCTGACGTTGATTGAGCGCCGTAATACGATCTGTGGCGACAAGTTGCAACAACAACAACATAAAAACACTCATGCAAAAAAGACACATTGCTTAACAATCATCGACATACACACACTCCGACAGCAATTCAAACACACTCTCAGACGCTCACTCACAATGACATACGTACTTTTGAGTTGACCAACACACACACACACACTCAACTCCAAGTGTATCACATTGTATTGTCCGCCTACGTCACTGTGGACTCCTGGCTCTCTGCTCTAGCGGGAGAGTGAAATATCAGCTGGGGGTTGGGGGGGGGGGAGGTTGTTAGGAATTGAGAAGCGGAAGTACAAACATCAAAAGAGAAGAAAAAAATACTGGTGGGTGGTGGGTGGGGGTAGATCTTGCTCATCAGGGGAGGTACCGGGTAAGTAATTATTTATTTATTTTTTATGTGATTGGATATCGATACTTGTCAGATGTGCTTAATAGCAGATTAATAGCAGAATCGATTGAATATCAACTTCTGTTTAATAGATTAACATCAGATTCTCTTTAATAGAGTAACATCAGATTCTGTTGAATAGATTAACAACAGATTCTCTTTAATAGATTAACAACAGATTCTCTTTAATAGATTAACAACAGATTCTCTTTAATAGATTAACAACAGATTCTGTTTAATAGATTAACATTAACTTCTGTTTAATAGATTAACATCAGATTCTGTTTAATAGATTAACATCAGATTCTGTTGAATAGATTAACATCAGATTCTGTTGAATAGATTAACATCAGATTCTGTTTAATAGATTAACATCAGATTCTATCTAATAGATTTTTCAAAAAAAGCAGCCTGAACTGAATAAACAGCAGCCTCGATTAATTAGAAAAACAACACCTCGACTTAATATATAACAGCCCTAATTGAACAAACAGCAGCCTCGATTAACTAGAAAAACAACAGCCTCGACTTAATATATAACAGCCCTAATTGAATAAACAGCAGGCAGAAAAACAACAGCCTCGACTAAATAAATTGCAGTCTCGACTTTACTAACAGCGTCCTAAACTGAATAAACAGCAGCCTCGATTAAATATATAACAGCCTCGATTAAATAAATAAACAGCAGCCTCGATTAAATATATAACAGTCATAATTAAATAAATAAACAGCTGCCTCGATTAAATATATAACAGTCCTAATTAAATAAATAAACAGCTGCCTCGATTAAATATATAACAGTCCTAATTAAATAAATAAACAGCTGCCTCGATTAAATATATAACAGTCCTAATTAAATAAATAAACAGCTGCCTCGATTAAATATATATCAGTCTAATTAAATAAATAAACAGCAGCCTCGATTTAATATATAACAGTCCTAATTAAATAAATAAACAGCTGCCTCGATTAAATATATATCAGTCTAATTAAATAAATAAACAGCAGCCTCGATTTAATATATAACAGTCCTAATTAAATAAATAAACAGCTGCCTCGATTAAATATATATCAGTCTAATTAAATAAATAAACAGCTGCCTCGATTAAATATATAACAGTCCTAATTAAATAAATAAACAGCTGCCTCGATTAAATATATATCAGTCCTAATTGAATAAATAAACAGCAGCCTCGATTAAATATATATCAGTCCTAATTGAATAAATAAACAGCAGCCTCGATTAAATATATATCAGTCCTAATTGAATAAATAAACAGCAGCCTCGATTAAATATATAACAGTCCTAATTAAATAAATAAACAGCTGCCTCGATTAAATATATAACAGTCCTAATTAAATAAATAAACAGCTGCCTCGATTAAATATATAACAGTCCTAATTAAATAAATAAACAGCAGCCTCGATTAAATATATAACAGTCCTAATTAAATAAATAAACAGCAGCCTCGATTAAATAGAAAACAGAAAGAGTTTCCGTCTCAATTAGTCTGGGAAGCCACCAGTTCGTGACCTGTGTTGTGACATACATTACTCACAATAGCAAGGTCCAGGGCTTTTGCAAGAGAGGATATGAGCCTCTTAGGCCTTCACTCAAATGGAGTTTGATGATGATGATACATAAATAGCCTTGATTGAATAGAAGAACAGAAACCTCGACTGATTAGATCCGGTCTTAATACAATATTATAATTTAAATTTCAATAGGGTGTATTGACAAAATTATTAGATCTCAATAGAATAGAACAGTGATTCCCAAAGTGGTCTATATAGACCCCCAGGGGTCTACGGAGCCTTTCAAGGGGTCTACGAAAGTGAAAAAACAAATTGGGGGTCCATGAGATGTCCAAGGGGGTCTATGATAATAGATTTCATATAAGCAGGTCGTGACTTTAATTTTTACATCCCATTAATGTAATTCTTCACACTATATATAATTTGTAACTTAGTTAATCATTTAAATATTTATCCTGTTATTCAAACGAAAAATTGTTGTATTTAATTTCCATACTTATTAAAATAACTTAATTTTGTCTTCATGTAAATAATGTTTAACAAAAAGAAATATAGACTGTCTAGCGTTGATTATATAAAATTGTTCATTCTTTCCTTGTCAACCAAGCGGTTACCGATTGCCTTTTTTATGACTATATGAAACTAATTACGCTTGAGGATCATCTGCGACAATATCACCCTGATAAAAAGATATAGATTTGAAAAACTTTTGAACATTCAAAGATAAAGTTCAGAAAAGACCCACAAAATCTCTATTCAACATCATGTAGAGAAGATGGTGGTTTATGAGTCTTACAATATCTGTTCACTTATAGCAAAATAAGGGTGTGGTGGTAGTGGTTAAGCGCTTGGCTTCCGTAATTGGGGTCCTGGGTTCAAATCTCTGTGAATTTTGAATTTCAGGATTTTCAGGGCTCCCCTGAGTCCACCCATCTCTAATGGGTACCTGAATTATGTTAGTAAAAGTAAAGGCGGTTGGTCGTTGTTCTGCCAACATGACACCCTGCTCGTTGGCCGTTGGCCAAAGAAACAGATGACCATAACATCATCACAATGTCTGAAAGGGGAAATTTACTTATTTATGGCAAAATGCGGAAAACACCTTAGGTAAAACATTGATTTTTACCAGCCGTTTTAGTTCTAAAACCTATTTTACACAAACCCACATCTGATATTATTAAAAGAATTTCTTTAAGCAACAATACAGTTCAATGTTGCTTCGGTGGCATGAGTTATAAAATTAAAAGCTTCGTATGTAATTCTTTGCAAACGACATATATAAGTTTGGGCTCAGCAGTGTCACAGGTTCTTGCAGGATGTAGTGGTGTGTGCTGCAAACTGCATTATGGTCACCGGCTCCTTATTTTTCCTCAGGTTAACCCACAAAACCTTTCCCATGTTTGAGTTGCAAGACAGGAGAGTTTTTAATTCGGTTTTACTTCTGCTAGGTGGGTAGCCAGCCAAGATTAATGAGCCCTTTATGCTCGAAGCTTACTGGTTTAGGCGACAGTCACTCGCCTTCGCTCTTTCTCCCGATAGTGATAACATCTTCGCGCGGACTCACTATTTGAGCAACTCGTGAAACTACAACAAATACACGAGAAACTGCTCTTTGCGAAAACTCTTACAATGATACTTAAGGCCATTGTGTTAGGAGATTCCAGCAATACATATTGCTATTTTAATTGGTTTTGAATTTTATCAATAAAAAAGAGAGATCTCTAAAATCTCCAATATGTAGCTTTAAATTACTTTTTCACTTTTCAACTCACTACAGATAGAAATTAGGAGGCGTTTTGGCTGAGCGGTAAAGTGCTTGGCTTCTGAACCGATGGGCCCCGAGTTTGAATCCTGTTGAAGACTTGGATTTTTAATTTCGGGATCTTTTGGGCGCCTCTGAGGCCACCCAGCTCTAATGGGTACCTGACATTAGTTGATAATCGTAAGCCACAGAAACTGATGACACTTACACCATCTGCTCTATAGACCACAAGGTCTGAGGGGAACTTTACTTTACTTTTTGTACAGATAGAAATTAGTTTTAAAAATGTTGAATTTGCAAAAATTTGAAAGTTAAGCAGGGGGTCTACCGAAAACCAGAAAACATGGAAAGGGGTCTACGAGACAAAAAAGTTTGGGAACCACTGGAATAGAATAATAAATGCCTCAGTAGACAATAGAAAAGATTATTTGCAGACACAATAGAATAGAATAATAAATGCCTCAGTAGACAATAGAAAAGGTTATAGAATAGAATAACAAAGACCTCATAAGGGTAGATTATTTACATCCTCAATCAATGCCTCATTAGAATAGATTAACAGCAGCCTGAGTATAATAGAATAACACTTGTTACAATATCTCAATATTTATTATACCCTATTTTGTTTTTCGACCGAAAACCTCTCTCTCACACACACAAACCCCCTCTCCCGCATACATAAACACCCGCTTTTACCCCTTTCGAGCTTTTTTTTTATTATGATGATAGACCATAACTTTTTTTTTGACAGCCTTCGATTGATAGACCCTTTACCAAACACTATTCAGCTTTTCAATCTATACATAGCATCTATGTTTTGTTTTAACCTTCTCTTTTGCATTCTTTAATCCTAAGAAAAAGACTCTAGATCTAGATCTATCTTTTTAATGCTACTAGGTTTGCTTTTTTTTTATTTAGACGGCTTCTTAAAGGAAACGGAAATGACGTAAAGCATAGTAAAAAGAAGACTTTGGAAAAAAGGACAGAGTTGCTCTAAGAATATGGAATTTGTTTACTATTTATTTGTATGCTTTATATATAGACTGCGGATTTTTTTGCAAATACAAAAAAAAAAAAAAAAAAAAAAGAAAATGCTTGCGTTTCTTGCAAATTGCGGTGGTCAGGTTGCGAATCTGTCCAAACCGATTCTTACCAAGCACCTATGACGTAAAAGAAGCCTGTGTACGAAGTTCCATGCGAATCAGTACGACAGTTTAAGAAATCTCTTGATCAATGAGTCAGTGGTATTTATGCGCATATAGAGTAGTTTTGAAGAGCCTTGAGTTGGAGTGACGCAAAGATAAACACAAAATGCTTACATATAAAGAAATTGACATCAACACGTCCACTTGGAGAATTTGATTTTGAGGATTGCAGTCTGGTCACGTGGTCCTGGTATAGAACCACTGACTTTTGTTTTTTATTCTTCTTATCTCTGACAGTGCTACTAGTACTTGTACCCAGTCAAGCATGACTATCAACAGTGTTTACAGCCTAAAATTATGAAACCGCGGGACTGGAGAAACATTAAAGTTGTCTGCAAGGCACTCTGCTAACAAAAAAACATCCACATTGAGAGTCCATCCATTTCACAAAGAAACAATTATAAATACTTAATTACTCGACGCTCTATTAAGTACAAGGTAAAAAAAAACAACTTTAAAATACAAGAAATAATTTTTTTTTAAAATTGAGCCTACGGCTCTTCCACTAAAGGCACCAATAAATTTTATTGTTTATTAATTTTTCTATTCAAATAATGAAACGGGGTCCCATTGAAACGCGAGACTCCGGTAGTGGGTAATTTAATCAACTTTGTCAGACCGGGCCCTCCCCCCTCGACAAGATAGTTAGCGAAGGACATAATAAAATTTGATGTCCCCCAAAGTTTTCGTGAGATCAGATAAAGAGAATTCTTAGTGGCTCCGCTGGTCATGGCTCTGTAATTTTTATAACTGACTTACGAACTTGCTGCAGCAGGGTATTTAGTTGAAACTCAAATGTTGTCTAGTGACTTAAGGGGCGGTAGCGTTAAGCGAGTCGAGGGCCACAGAAACGTTACTTTGTTGCCTTTTTCTTTGACAGACTGAAATGGTTTTTGTATCACTAGTAGCTCCTTAAATAGAATCTTCGACTGAGAAGTTCTCTACTTATTTTTAATTTCCTTGTCTATTTTAAGTTCTATTGGAGACTTACTGTTGTCTCTAGAAATGTAAAGACATTGTTTGTTGTTAACACATATAAAACACTTATTATTATGTGACATGTCTCTTACAATAACATACTTTTATATACTTAGTAATAAAATGGATACATGACTCTACAATAGCTATGTTCTTACTCTACTGACAAAATGGATACATGACTCTACAATAGCTATGTACTTACTCTACTGACAAAATAGATACATGACTCTACAATAGCTATGTTCTTACTCTACTGGCAAAATAGATACATGACTCTACAATAGCTATGTTCTTACTCTACTGACAAAATAATACATGACTCTACAATAGCTATGTTCTTACTCTACTGACAAAATGGATACATGACTCTACAAGGGCTATGTTCTTACTCTACTGACAAAATAGTTTCATGACTCTACAAGGGCTATGTTCTTACTCTACTGACAAAATGGTTACATGACTCTACAAGGGCTATGTTCTTACTCTACTGACAAAATAGTTACATGACTCTACAATAGCTATGTTCTTACTCTACTGGCAAAATGGATACATGACTCTACAATAGCTATGTTCTTACTCTACTGACAAAATGGATACATGACTCTACAATAGCTATGTTCTTACTCTACTGACAAAATGGATACATGACTCTACAATAGCTATGTTCTTACTATACTGACAAAATAGTTACATGACTCTACAATAGCTATGTTCTTACTCTACTGGCAAAATAGATACATGACTCTACAATAGCTCTGTTCTTACTCTACTGACAAAATGGATACATGACTCTACAATAGCTATGTTCTTACTCTACTGACAAAATGGTTACATGACTCTACAATAGCTATGTTCTTACTCTACTGACAAAATGGATACATGACTCTACAATAGCTATGTTCTTACTCTACTGACAAAATGGTTTCATGACTCTACAATAGCTATGTTCTTACTCTACTGACAAAATGGATACATGACTCTACAATAGCTATGTTCTTACTCTACTGACAAAATGGTTACATGACTCTACAATAGCTATGTTCTTACTCTCTTGATAATATGTTACCTACAGTAAAAGACTGTCGTTGTATTCTTAGGGTCTTTCATCGACAGGATGCGTTCTGATTATTTCAACTTTTTTCTCCTATTTCCGGTCATGTGGTTCATGATCTGTGTTTCCGTTTGATTTCTGTTAGTTTCATAAAGTCAATGACTCTAATGCAGTTGACAAAGTTGACATGAAGTAGACTAAAGCTAAAACTGCCATTCACAAGCGGCCTTCGAGACTCTTCAAACTATTAGAAACACAAGATCATCTGTTTTTATTGCCAACAGTTAACGAGGGTACCATGTTTGACTCTAGCTAGCAAACACACTACACCACTTACCTTATGGAAACGTCTAAAAGTAATCTTAGTATTAACTTCTTGTATTAGTCCTATTGTTGCAAGAGAACATAGTTTGCTTAAAAAAATAAAATATTTCGGCATTAATGGTCCACTGCATCAGTGGATTAAAGATTTTCTGATAGGGAGAGAACAAACTGTAATAATAAATGGCTCTAAATCAACACCGATAACAGTAAACTCAGGTGTACCTCAAGGAACAGTCTTGGGTCCACTACTATTTTTAATTTACATAAATGATTTACCAAATTGCATTTCTTCAGGAACAAAAGTCAGATTATTTGCAGATGATTGCATAATATATAGAACAATAAAAACAACACAAGACACAGATATTTTACAAAGAGAATTAGATGAATTACAGAAATGGGAATCGAATTGGAGCATGTCTTTCCACCCAGAAAAATGTCAGTTGTTAAGAGTAACAAAAAAACTAAAACAAATTAATTCCACTTATCTTATTCATGGTAAACCAGTAACACAGACTAAAAACGCAAAATACCTAGGTGTTATAATAAATGAAAAACTGTCATGGAATCCCCATATTGATGAGACTATAAAAAAAAAATCAAACAAAGCATTAGGATTTATTAAAAGAAATTTCTATAAATCTAATAAGAACATAAAACTAAAATGTTATTTAACCTTGGTTAGGCCAATAATAGAATATGCATCCTCCGTTTGGGACCCCTCAACTCAAGAAAACATTAAGAAACTAGAACAGACACAAAATAGAGCAGTGAGATTCATAACAAACGAATATTCACATTTGACTACAGTAACACCTTTAGTAAAATCACTAAATTTAGAAAGCCTTCAGGACAGAAGACTCAAAAGTAATGTAGCAATTATACATAAAACACTGAACCATAATCTTCAAATACAAAAACAGAATTTAATAAAATACTCTGAAAGACACAAAGATAAAGGCACATTCCTCGTCCCATATGCTAGGACAAATTTGTACAAATACTCCTTCTTCCCTAGTGCTATTAGAGCATGGAATGGGCTGCCTGAGCTAGCCAGGAAAACCAGTGACTTGGCAGAGTTTAAGTCATTGGTTAATATGCATGACTAAATGCATGACGCGTAGGACGTAATCATCTTCTTTTTTGAAGTAACGTCTGTATTATATAAGATAAGATAAGAATTGCAATCAGAGTATTGCAGTAGGTGTATAGTAACACATTGTAAACACGAATGTAAGTTGATTGGAGAATCACCTACACACTTTTCTATTAGGGTAAGGAAACTATCACTTTTTTCTCTCTTTTTAATCTCTCTCTCTCTCTCTTTTCTCTCTCTCTCTCTTTTCTCTTTCTTTTTTTCTCTCTCTTTTCTCTCTCTCATTTCTCTCTATCTTTTCTCTCTCTCTTCTCTCTCTTTTTTCTCTCTTTCTCTTTTCTCTCTCTCTTTTTCTTTCTTTTTTTTATCCTATTTTTCTCTACATCTTTCTGTCTTCGTTGCTTTTTCTCTTTTCTTTTCGTCTTTTTTTCTTCTCTCTCTCTCTCTCTTTCTTTCTCTATCGGCACATTTTTTCTTTCTCTCTCTCTATTTGACTCTTTCTGTCTCTCAATCACCCTCTCACTCAGGCGCTTGGTGTCTCTCTGTCTCCGCTATTCCAACCCTCCTCTCTGACTCAACTAGAAAAGGCTATTTACTTGTTCAATTGACCGTGTGCCTAGAGAGGGCCCCGTCACTAAATTAGATTCAAGTGCCGCTGAGTTTTCTTTCTCTTCAAACTCACGGAACCGTTGTTCTTATGCAAACACCCCATGTGGCGCCCCCAGGAGGGGCTGTCAGTTCAAAGCCACAAACTGTTACCCCCTTCAGGTCTACGGAGACACGGTCTACCATGTTGGAACAAGTCTAGAAAAAAAGAAGAAAAAAAAACCCAGCTTTCAAGCCAGATCTCGAGTCTACCTTTACAAATCTGCTGACGATAAAGGCTGTAGTGTTAACATTAGCTAAAGACATGTGAAATAACTCCTAAAGAAAAGTTTTAAATTTACCTAAAAAAAAATAGAGAATTTAAAATAAGTAAAAAAGAAAAACGACTCAAAGACCGAATGGAAAGTTCTTCAGAAATAAGGAAAGAAAAGAAGAAGATACGCCTGGGAAATAAAATAAAACATAGCAGAAGATTAAAGTATATCGGGGAAAAAAAAGCTCCCCCCTCCCCCCCCCCCCCAAAAAAAAAAAAATGAGCAAAAGTAGTACATGAGGATTGGATGAAAAAAGAGATAAAAAAGTTATCGTATTATAGACGGTGCGAAAAGAGAGAGAGAGAGAGAGAGAGAGAGAGAGAGAGAGAGAGAGAGAGAGAGAGAGAGAGAGGTGAAGACATGAGAACTTCTGTATCAGGTTATGCTTGATTTAATTGACTAGCCCTGGAGCTTATTAGCTCCTTCATCTAATCGTAACTCTTTGCAGACCGCGGGGTTGAAATAGTTGAACACTTTCTGAACCAGGAAATCTACAACTGACTTCTGATAACAAAAACATGAACTACCCTTTTTAGTTTGTTTACAATCAATTTCAAACTTTTGTTTTTTTAGAAGAGAGAGAGTGAATGAAATATCTTTTCGGTTTCCCCTCATAGTATGACCTTGAAGACAAGCCTCATAGTATGACCTTGAAGACAAGTAACAGTTGTGTAGTGTAGTTATGAGCAAACAGAAAAAACAACAACATTGAATTACAATACTTCCTTTATACAACTTATAATAAAGCTTGACTTCGAGCTGGAAGATTAATGACAAGTTCAACTTATAGAGCAGAACGTCTCTATTGATTCAATATAGTATTTGTTTCTTATAGAGTGATTATTTTGCATAATTTAAGATAAAACAAGAAACACTTTCATTCCCTGAAACACAATCACACAATATGAAAGGAATAATAGAAAACAAATGCTGATTATGTCGCAATGTAATCAGGTCGCCTTCGAGCGGCGCCCCGGAAGTTAAACAATTTACATTGGAAACGATTTACATTGGAAGCGATTTACATTGGAAGCGATTTACATTGGAAAAAAAGGTTTATTGCGTCATCAAACTTGATGTTCATTAACAGACGGTGCGTAAAATTATTCTTTAATTTATTAAACTCTTGAATCAATAATAAATCCTTACATCGGTGATTCCCGAACGCGATATTCCTTTCAAGAATGCGATAGTCCTTTCAAAACCGACGTTGAATCTAGACCTATATCTAGTTCTCTAATCAAATTTAATTATTTATCTCTTTTTTACTTTTAATAATTATAACGGTCAAACTAGAGTTTTTGTCAGTATGGCCCTTAGGAATATAATAGAGATATAATAAGTGCATGTATATTAATTTCTGTGAATGAAATGATGAACGGGATTTTTAAGGACGCCCAATGATTCCACCGATCTCTAGTGGATACCTTGAGGATTGGTTGTGCTGGCCACCTGACACCCTAGCTAACCTTCGGACACAGAAACAGATACATCTTTACCTCATCTGCCCCCTCCCAAGGTTTGAAAGGGGCTACCTTTACTTTCCTTTTTTTTTTTTCATTCTGTATTGTGTTGAAGTATTGTGTTGTTCTTGTAAATAATAACCTAATTTTAGTTGTGCTAATAGCAAACTTAGTTTAAGTTGTACTAATAGTAAATCTAGTTTTAATTGTGTCATCAGTGAACCTAGCTTTAGTTGTGTCAATAGTAAACCTATTTTTATTTGTGGTAATAGTAGCCCTAGTTTTAGTTGTGGCAATAGTAAACCTATTTTTATTTGTGGTAATAGTAGCCCTAGTTTTAGTTGTGGCAATAGCCAAGGCATGATTCTAAAAGTTATATTTTGATATTAAATTTGTATGTATGTATGTATGTGTGTGTGTGTGTGTGTGTGTATGTGTGTGTATGTATGTATATATGTATGTATGTATGTATGTATGTATGTATGTATGTATGTATGTATGTATGTATGTATGTATGTATGTGTGTGTGTATGTGTGTATGTATGTATATATGTATGTATGTATGTATGTATGTATGTATGTATGTATGTATGTATGTATGTATGTATGTGTGTGTGTATGTGTGTATGTATGTATGTATGTGTGTATGTATGTATGTATGTATGTATGTATGTGTGTGTGTGTATGTGTGTGTGTATGTATGTATATATGTATGTATGTATGTATGTATGTGTGTATGTATGTATGTATGTATGTATGTATGTATGTATGTATGTATGTATGTATGTGTGTGTGTGTGTATGTATGTATATATGTATGTATGTATGTATGTATGTATGTATGTATGTATGTATGTATGTATGTATGTGTGTGTGTGTGTATGTGTGTGTGTATGTATGTATATATGTATGTATGTATGTATGTATGTATGTATGTATGTATGTGTGTGTGTGTGTATGTGTGTATGTATGTATATATGTATGTATGTATGTATGTATGTATGTATGTATGTATGTATGTATGTGTGTGTGTGTGTATGTGTGTGTGTGTATGTGTGTGTGTGTATATATGTATGTATGTATGTTTGTATGTTTGTATGTATGTATATATGTATGTATGTATGTATGTATGTATGTATGTATCTATCTATCTATCTATCTATCTATCTATCTATCTATCTATCTATCTATCTGTCTGTCTGTCTGTCTGTCTGGTTTTTGACACACATTGTCCTAGTTAAACCATGATAAAAATAAATAAAACATTTTAGTTGGAAACATACTCTCTAGTTTAGAGCAAATCATTTGAAACAATCATTTATAGTTGGCAACACATTTTGAAACAATCATTCGGACGAATTGCTCTCTCTAATGACCGGAAGCTGCCATACAGTCCCTCTTTACGCTTCAGCTAATCCAGGCACCCTAAAATACTTAAGGCAAGAACTTCCAACAGCGACTGGGGGTGTTTGTCTAAGGTTCGCCTGGGTGGAGCTCCCCGCGGCCTGATCATCTCACTGACCAAGTCCCGTAGGTCAACAACGTCGGACGGCGCACCCCATCGGACAGACACTGGATGTAACGGTTTAACGGAGAACGAGTTGGCAGGAGGGGGAGAGATGGGGCGCGCCCGAGGAAGGTTTATTTTAGCTTTGGCTTCATCAGGCGACTTAAATAGCTGTCTGATTTGATTGTTTGTTAGCTAGAAATGGTGTGTGTGTGTACGAGTGGTGGGGGGAGGGGTCGAGACGGAAGTGTAGCCAGTTGTGGCTATTGCAGGCAGAAGATATTTGAGGCTTCTCCAAACACATTTGGTGCTGGAATGAAGGGCGAGGAAAGAACTGACAGGTTGGCGTATTTATGCTTGGATTATCCTTTTTTACGCTTAATGGTTGAAATGTCTAGAGGAAGTGTGAGGAGAGGCTACACATGTTTCTAAGCAGATCGAGGGAAACGTTTCATTTTGTTCGGTTATCTACATTTGTTTTGATCATATAATGCAAATCAACTTTTCGGTCTTCTCGGGGAAAAGACACTATTGTTTTTGAGATGTTGAGATGTATGGCTGTCCCTCTGTCTGGCTTGCCGTCAAGTTTAAACGTTGAAAAGTGAAACGGTTAGGAAAAATCTTTTCTTTTTTTTTTTACCAAGGTATTCATCGTCTTCGAAGTGAATATAAGTGTTACTTATAGTGTAATGAAAGTATATCCTTTTTTAAATTTAAATATTGCACTTTATATGCACATACATTTAAAGCTTTTTAAAAACGAGATGACATGGGTACATTAGGCTACGTTACGTTTAGTTTTCTAAGATGACACGGAATGCAAATATGTGTTAAAGTATATTGCGCTTGAAATATAAGCTACTTATAGTTCTCGGAGTTTGTCTTGTATGTGTTGTAAGTTAAAGAATAATACAATAGAACTAATGTATTTTTTTTTAAAGATGACTACGAGTGTTAGAAATATATAGCCAAAGCACTCGAGTATCTTTATCTTTCTCATAATAGGTACAAACAGCCATTTTTTTTTTACAAAGCTTTATATCTGTATCTGTCTGTCTGGCAAAAAGTTTGTTCACTCAATCTCGGATCAACAAATAAATTCTGCGTTATTATTTCTTTTACCTGACAACACAGGAATAAAAATAAAATTAACCAATTAGTTAATGAACTGTTGGTAATTAATTATTTTGTTTGGTATTACGATTAAGGGAAAAAATTATACTTGACTGAAGTGGTGGTATAAGTTGAATTAGTCTCCTTCATTTGGTCGCCGCTTTAAAGTAAGTTTGAAACAAACAATAGAAAACTATACAATCTTCTATTTTTATAAGCACCTCACAGGCAGAGTGGTTAGAGCAACTTAATCTTATTGAAAATGAGTTGACTTGTGTGTATTGAGATCGGTACTTCAGGTCAGTTCTGGCTCTCCCGGTCAAAATGTCAAGGTTTCTATCAGATGTCGTACCCTTGACTTTCGGGTAGCTAAGTTCGTAGCTAACATTTCTACAGATGTAGCCTATTTTGGTGGGTAAATGATATTTGATCTTGTAATAAAGTGGAGGAAATCTATAGGGCAGATGACAAAAAGATTTTTATGTCTATGGCCGATGGTCATCGAGGATGTCATGTGACCAGCACAATGAGTAACAGCCTTTGCTTTCCCCAACTAATGCCAGATATCCAGTAGAGTCTGGTGAAGTCATGTGCTCCTAAAAATTCAAAAAATAACCACAAAAAAAAAAAAGCAAAAACACAAAAAAAACAAGGTCTTCACCCAGATTTGAACCTGAGCCTTCTGCCACTCTGCTAAGAAGAAGAGAAATGATATAAGTAACAGGTTTACAATTTTGTTCCGAGTACAGCATACAAAACACACACCATAGTGTGAGCTAGCCCACGAGTACTTCGTGCTGGAATGGCAGTGTGTGATAACGTCTAAAAGTGAGGTGCCGAGGCAGGCCAATGAATCTTGATGTGAAGAAATAACAGAAGTGAGGTGCCGAAGCAGGCCAATGAATCTTGATGTGAAGACATAACAGAAGTGATGTGCCGAAGCAGGCCAATGAATCTTGATGTGAAGACATAACAGAAGTGATGTGCCGAAGCAGGCCAATGAATCTTGATGTGAAGACATAACAGAAGTGATGTGCCGAAGCAGGCCAATGAATCTTGATGTGAAGACATAACAGAAGTGATGTGCCGAAGCAGGCCAATGAATCTTGATGTGAAGACATAACAGAAGTGATGTGCCGAAGCAGGCCAATGAATCTTGATGTGAAGACATAACAGAAGTGATGTGCCGAAGCAGGCCAATGAATCTTGATGTGAAGAAATAACAGAAGTGATGTGCCGAAGCAGGCCAATGAATCTTGATGTGAAGAAATAACAGAAGTGATGTGCCGAAGCAGGCCAATGAATCTTGATGTGAAGAAATAACAGAAGTGATGTGCCGAAGCAGGCCAATGAATCTTGATGTGAAGAAATAACAGAAGTGATGTGCCGAAGCAGGCCAATGAATCTTGATGTGAAGAAATAACAGAAGTGATGTGCCGAAGCAGGCCAATGAATCTTGATGTGAAGACATAACAGAAGTGATGTGCCGAAGCAGGCCAATGAATCTTGATGTGAAGAAATAACAGAAGTGATGTGCCGAAGCAGGCCAATGAATCTTGATGTGAAGACATAACAGAAGTGATGTGATTTTAAAAAAAATGTAACTGACTCCAATTAGAAATCATGACAATACACACTTTAAACACACACACTATAGCTTTCTTTTAGTAAGATTTAACATGACTGGTTCTAGTTAACATGACTGGACACATTAAACACAAATGGACACATTTAACATGAAATTTAACGTGACTGGACACATTGAACACAAATGGACACATTTAACATGACATTTAACGTGACTGGACACATTGAACACAAATGGACACATTTAACATGACATTTAACGTGACTGGGCACATTTAACATGACATTTAACGTGACTGGGCACATTTAACATGACTGGGCACATTTAACATGACTGGGCACATTTAACATGACTGAACACATTTAACATGACTGAACACATTTAACATGACTGAACACATTTAACCTGACTGAACACATTTAACATGACTGGGCTAAAACTTATTTTGAAACAATCAAAGATAAAAAGCTGACAAACGTTGTTACAATCCTGACTGAACAATCCTGACTGAACAATCCTGACTGAACAATCCTGACTGAACAATCCTGACTGAACAATCCTGACTGAACAATCCTGACTGAACAATCCTGAGTCTAGTCCTTCCAAAATCTGATTTATTTATAAACACAATTTCTTTTCAGTATTGGAGTTGAAATCTTCAGGACATTTTTTTTTTACCTTGCAAAATTTACATTGTACGTTGAGGCGCTGTTGTCAACTATTGGCTTCAAACCCGGTCCGAAGAGAAAATGTCAGTGGCCCTAATCGCTGATTGCCATCACCGGCTCGTCAAGATATGCCAGCGCTATCTACCAGACCATCTCCCAGCGCCATTCATTCCGTACACCGCGGCGGCCATGACGGGCCCCGGACCCCCATTGAAAGCGGTAATGAACTCTGCTACATACACAACACGCTTCAGTGATTTCGGCGGTTGACTGTCTGTCTGTCTCCATAACTCTTTGCACCTCTGGGTCTGTGCGAGTACCTGTGTGGAAATACATTCTTTCACTTTGGTAGATTGATTTGATTCAATTCAAAGTATAATGGTCCGATATGGACACGGAATTCCAATGAAAACAATACATTCTACAGGGAAGACTTTATAAATTATGCATACACTTTGAACGTAGCAAAATTCGAACCGTCCATTAAAACTTATTGCCAACTGCAAGCGTCAGTGTCACTGAGCTTTAATTGTGGGGATGTAAAATTCTAGTTTAAAACCTAATACTCCTGGGCAGTGCCGGAAGAGGCCCTACGACCCTAAGCAGGATTTTTTTTTTTGGATGCCCCTTTTTTGCTCTGTTCTCTCTTTAGCATAAATGCACCTAATAACTGGAATGTATCTACAAGCAGTCAAGAAAGAGATAGAATACTTATAAGTTTTAATTCTTTTTCTCCATTATTTTCTTTCTTATATTTAATAGGCATATTTGGTTAAACTTATTTATTTTTTGAATGTGTAGTCCTCCAAAGAGCGGCAGGACACAAAGGCGACAGTACACGTGGGTGGCAAGACACAAGGATGGCATGACACATGGGCGGCAGGACACAAGGGCGACTGTACAGTCTTGCAATATTGTGAAACCAGTCCTGCTTACGGTGCTTAATTAAAGAATCTGTACTTATTGGAGCTGCGCCATATTGAATAAGCTAGTCCACTTAACTGCATAACTTTAACGTCTAGACACAACACTGAACTATATAATAGGTTGGCGAACGGATCGGACGATCGTATGCATCTGTTAACCTGCTAGTAAAATATATGGGTTCAAAAAGTTCCGTCACGTCACAAGAGTCTCATCTGTTGCTACAACTTCCCTGCATCTAAAGAACAAAATGAAAGTATTAATTAGTATTTTCTTTTCAGCATTTACTTTGGAATTTGGATTATTTGCAGATGATTGCATAATATATAGAACAATAAAAACAACACAAGACACAGATATTTTACAAAGAAAATTATATGAATTACAGAAATGCGAATCAAATTGGAGCATGTCTTTCCACCCAGAAAAATGTCAGTTGTTAAGAGTAACAAAAAAACTAAAACAAATTAATTCCACTTATATTATTCATGGCAAACCAGTAACACAGACTAAAAACGCAAAATACCTAGGTGTTATAATAAATGAAAAACTGTCATGGAATCCACACATTGATGAAACTATCAAAAAATCAAACAAAACATTAGGGTTTATTAAAAGAAATTTCTATAAATCAAATAAGAACATAAAACTAAAATGTTATTTAACCTTGGTTAGGCAAATAATGGAATATGCATCCTCCGTTTGGGACTCCTCAACTCAAGAAAACATTAAGAAACTGGAACAGACACAAATAGAGCAGTGAGATAATTAACAAACGAATATTCACATTTGACTAGAGTAACACCTTTAGTAAAATCACTAAATTTACAAAGCCTTCAGGACAGAAGGCTCAAAAGTAAAGTAGCAATTATACATAAAACACTGAACCATAATCTTCAAATACAAAAACAAAATTTAATAAAATACTCTGAAAGACACAAAGATAAAGGTACATCCCTCGTCCCATATGCTAGGACAAATTTGTACAAATACTCCTTCTTCCCTAGTGCTATTAGAGCATGGAATGGGTTGCCTGAGCTAGCCAGGAAAACCAGTGACTTGGCAGAATTTAAGTCATTGGTTAATATGCATGACTAAATGCATGACGCGTAGGACGTAATCATCTTCTTTTTTGAAGTAACGTCTGTATTGTATAAGATAAGATAAGAATTAACACACAGGAAGTGAATACATGTCAAAAATAGATTTAGATCTAGAAGTACATTTATAAGAACTGCTTTGGTTTACTGTTAGTGTTAATTGAGGAAAAAGCATTTTAAGTTAATCGCTTGGGTTGATCATACATTTTTTAACACACGACAGACTCTTTTAGTATTATTGAGAAAACAGACAACATCGAAAAACAAAAAAGCGTTAATACTGTAATAACCATGTTCTGTAGTGGCGCTATGGCTAAATGAACCGAAAGAGAGGAAGGGGAAGTGGAATGTTTTGATGGTTGTTGATATCGGCCTTGATTTGTGATCTATTTGATTAAACTTGTATTGTCATTGCTACCTAGCCTCCTTTAAATGTTATAACATTGGTGTCGAAGTGGGATCATAGAGCCGCTACAGAACATGGTTATTACAATACAAAATGTTCAAAACATGATGAGAAGTTTACAATGTTATAATTTAGAACCTTTCATTTCTTTTTTATTTAAATAAAATCAAATCTAAATCCAGACCTATATACGTGTATCTACATATTTGCGCTTTATACGATACAATTAAAGTATACACTCTTCAGTCTTTAGAGGCACAAAAAACCGAATGTTTGACTCTATTTATAACAAATGACACGGGCCCTGTCTGTTCAATAGAATTTTAGATACAAGCGTAAAAATTCGTCAAATTGAGTAATTAACATGATGCGGACCTGTATTTAAAACTTACTTTCACGTGGAGGAGGGGGGGGACACATCAATACACTGTCATTAAGCGTTAGTTTCAATGTTTTGAACGAAATAATGTTCTTGCTCGGTTTTGTGTGTCGTGATGGCTGAGTGGTAAGGCGCTTGGCTTCCGAACCGAGGGTCCCGGGTTCAAATCATTGGTGAAGACGGATTTTTAATTTCGCGATCTTTGGGCGCCTCTGAGTCCACCCAGCTGTAATGGGTACATGGCATTAGTTGGGGAAAAGTAAAGGCGGTCGGTCGTTGTGCTGGCCACATGAGCCCCTTGTAAACCGTAGGCCACCTTTACATCATCTGCTTTATAGATCACAAGGTCTGAAAGGGGAACTTTCTCCGTTGTGTACTCTAGATCGATTAAAAGTCATAGTCGCCATATATGTTAATATAGAATTAATGATTACGCCATACACTAATAACATTAATTAGTATTTTCTTTTCAGCATTTACTTTGGAATTAACGATCAGCTAAGTATTCAGAAGTCGAAGTGTGTATCAAATACAACCCTTTGTATGCCGGGCACTCCCACAACTAGTACCACAATAAGGACAACAGAACGCTATTGATTCTTAAACTGTGCATGCTGGAACATGTCTGTCCCGCTTGTAGCTAATGTTCTATTGCACAGACAGGGTCACGTGTCATCTGTTAGACATAGAGTCAAGCATCCGTTTTTTGTTGTGTTTTGTGTGTGTCTAGATACTGAAGAGTGTCTACTATAATGGTATCATAGAAAACGCAAACAGGCAGTAAATAGACTGGAGATAGATCTGGGTGCAGTGCTGGGACAATGACAGACGGCAAAGTCGTTTGTGCTGGTATTCGCGGCACACGTTCAACGGAGCGTGACACTGCGGGACGTCAACCGTGTCCCATACAAGGCAAACAATAGACTATTTCACGCTATGAGTAACGATTCTCTTCCTCCTCCCCCCTCTCTCTCCCTCTTTCTCTCAACCTCTCTAGTTTGCTTTTTTTTCTAACAGACCCAAAGTGGAAGAGGAGTTTTACTTTTTTCCCCCTGTGGTTTGGTCTGGGAGGGGAAGACGGAGGTAGCAGTGACACCTTTACAGGTAGTCCATTGACAGTTGAACAAGACTTGATATGGATACCAGCAGTCTTAGGTTAGACTACCGGCGGTGATACTGACCATTTAGTGCTTAGTGGTTGCTAGACCACTGCTAGAGAGCTACAGATGATTGACCAAACATATCATGTAGTCATACTGTTATAGAAAAAACAACACATTTACTAGTGACTGAGATACAGGCTGACAAATAAATGATGATGCAGTGACATTAGGACCACTAGCAGTGACATTAGGACCACTAGCAGTGACATTAGGACCACTAGCAGTGACATTATGACCACTAGCAGTGACATTAGGACCACTAGCAGTGACATTGTTACAGACTAGTGATTTTAACATTTATAAGGATACAGGCTGATCCTGTAGTGGTAGACTTTCACTTACTGGCATTATTACAAAATGATTTAGTGTTAATATTGTTACCAATGGATCATTAAGGGTTGATATTGTAACGAACGGATCATTTAGTGTTGATATCGTTACGAACATGCTATTTAGATTGATGTTATCACAGAATGATAATTTAGTGTTGATATTGCTATGGGCTCAAAATTGAAGACGTATCATTAAGTAGAGATATTGTTATGGGCTCAACATTGAAGACGTATCATTAAGTAGAGATATTGTTATGGACTCAACATTGAAGACGTATCATTAAGTAGAGATATTGTTATGGACTCAACATTAAAGACGTATCTGATAGTGTAAACGACTTCAGCCAATCCGAGGCAGTTAAAAAGAATGAGACACTATTTCCTCTTCCTTGAGTCCAAGTTTTGACGTACAGTTAAATAGAAAGCCTAACTGTACTATCATACAAACAGAAAATACCTAGAAACCCAAACACTGTGTTTAAAAAAAAATATTGAGCACGTGATGAGTGATGGAGAATATCACGTGACATTTTAAAACAATATGGCGCCTGAAGGGCATATCAGCTCACTCCCACCTCCTTCCTTTTTTTTTCTTGCAGGTCCAGATGGCATGGCGCCCAAAGGAAAGATCGAGGGACTGGGGCGCTTACTTTAACTGCCTGACACATTTATAGTGAACTCTGTAAATACATATTTAATGACGTTATGAACTAGTGCAAATCACGTGACTCTGATTGGACGCGACCACTTTTTTTTCCTCAGACTTATGGATTGTTCTGGTTGATTTAGATAACAGGAAGTCAAGAGTATCGCATGACATAGTTGTAATTACCATCATAATCGATTATATTTAGATTTATTTTTTTCTGTGGGGGCGTGTTGAAATGTCAGTATGCTGTGGTATCAATACTTCGCCTTTAAGCTGAGTTTTTTTCTCTCTCCATGACAATAATATGAAGACCCATAGTGGAGTTTTGCAATAATAATTTAAATTATATAGTGCTGTTTACAAACATAGAGTAGGCTCCAGGCTCTGTGAGAACATATCAGATATAAACACTAGAATTATAATGATGGCCCTAAAACATATTTTGTTTATAAACTAAGACTCACATTGAATTTAAGTTTTTGTTATAATCTATAAATAGGGATGAGAAATAGCGAAATAATAGCCTTAAGCCTTAAAACTATGAATATGCAGTTTTAATAATGGCTGATGCTTCCGGGTTCAAACCCTGCACGCCCTCATCCCCCGTCGTCCTGCGGGAGGTTTGGACTAGGAAGTAAATTATCTTCATTTCTGAAGGAACATCCGAAACATGTAAAACATTTTATAAACATTTTTTACAATTATTGTATTTTAAATATATGATAGTCACAAGAGATATACATAAGAGATAAATAAAGCCCTGGAACATCAATAATAACAATTAGTATCAACACAACGCGATATAAAGTGCAACAAATATCAACAAGCAAACATAAACAAACAGTATTCAATAAACATCACTAAATATCAACATACATCAACAGACAGAAGGGTACTGACTACAGTCGTGACCTTCGTGATTAAGGTGACTTTGCTGTAATCAACTTAGTTAAAATCTTCAATGCCTTCTATTGTTTATGCGCACTAACCGTAATCTTTGGTATACTACCGTACGACCATTGAGATGAACAAAGCTTGCGAAGAAATGTTGACAACTCAAACTCTAGTTTGGCTGGAGAAAAGAGAACTGGCCAGATCTAACATGGCGGAGGTATACCCAAAGCAACAGGAGATCATAAAACGGAAGATAATCCATACATAGAAAGGTAATTTCTGTATCCTATAAATAGCTTCTTTTCTTTGGTGTATCCGATGTATTGACTACAGGAAGTGTTGATGAACTAGCTTTTTAAAACGTTCTATAGATTCATTGTTTTGTGCACTTCAAAAAGTGCCACAGCAAATCACATTATTACAAGCTCTTCCGTTTGTAGCTCAGTTTTGTAGTTGGCAGCATTGACGTTCAATTTCGTGTCCGGTACATTGGTTAGTTCCTCGTGTCCCCAATACGTTTTTGAAATCGTGTAAGTTTTGTTTCGCTTTCTTCAGACTGCAGAAATAAATGAACAAATCAAAAATATAAACAAAAAGCAGATTACTTTGTATAACTTTGAGGTCGTAAATCTCCATTAATCCATATGTGTGTGTGTTTGTATGATTTCCGTTATACAAACCCAAAATAATATGATTTGTTTCATAAATCAGTTTTCTATTTTTGCATACGTTTACTGTAATTATAATGAAAGCAAGAACATTTATATTTAAGTTTTAGTTTACTTTTCAGATATAGTTGAAGGTTATATGTGCATTGTTATCTTCAGCTACAGTTCAAGTTCCGTTGTACTTGTAGTTTTGCTTAAAGTTTGAAACTCAGTTTTCACTCAGTTCACTGTTTTACTATTTGACATTGTTACCATTGCATTCATTTATAATTTAGTTTTATTTCTGCTAATGAATGTTTTTATTTATGGCCATTTTCGTTTTCGTTTTTCGTGTACGAAATGGTCCACAAGGTTGATTGAAGTCACATTTGAGAACAAGGTCCACAAGGTTGATTGAAGTCACATTTGAGAACAAGGTCCACAAGGTTGATTGAAGTCACATTTGAGAACAAGGTCCACAAGGTTGATTGAAGTCACATTTGAGAACAAGGTCCACAAGGTTGATTGAAGTCACATTTGAGAACAAGGTCCACAAGGTTGATTGAAGTCACATTTGAGAACAAGGTCCACAAGGTTGATTGAAGTCACATTTGAGAACAAGGTCCACAAGGTTGATTGAAGTCACATTTGAGAACAAGGTCCACAAGGTTGATTGAAGTCACATTTGAGAACAAGGTCCACAAGGTTGATTGAAGTCACATTTGAGAACAAGGTCCACAAGGTTGATTGAAGTCACATTTGAGAACAAGGTCCACAAGGTTGATTGAAGTCACATTTGAGAACAAGGTCCACAAGGTTGATTGAAGTCACATTTGAGAACAAGGTCCACAAGGTTGATTGAAGTCACATTTGAGAACAAGGTCCACAAGGTTGATTGAAGTCACATTTGAGAACAAGGTCCACAAGGTTGATTGAAGTCACATTTGAGAACAAGGTCCACAAGGTTGATTGAAGTCACATTTGAGAACAAGGTCCACAAGGTTGATTGAAGTCACATTTGAGAACAAGGTCCACAAGGTTGATTGAAGTCACATTTGAGAACAAGGTCCACAAGGTTGATTGAAGTCACATTTGAGAACAAGGTCCACAAGGTTGATTGAAGTCACATTTGAGAACAAGGTCCACAAGGTTGATTGAAGTCACATTTGAGAACAAGGTCCACAAGGTTGATTGAAGTCACATTTGAGAACAAGGTCCACAAGGTTGATTGAAGTCACATTTGAGAACAAGGTCCACAAGGTTGATTGAAGTCACATTTGAGAACAAGGTCCACAAGGTTGATTGAAGTCACATTTGAGAACAAGGTCCACAAGGTTGATTGAAGTCACATTTGAGAACAAGGTCCACAAGGTTGATTGAAGTCACATTTGAGAACAAGGTCCACAAGGTTGATTGAAGTCACATTTGAGAACAAGGTCCACAAGGTTGATTGAAGTCACATTTGAGAACAAGGTCCACAAGGTTGATTGAAGTCACATTTGAGAACAAGGTCCACAAGGTTGATTGAAGTCACATTTGAGAACAAGGTCCACAAGGTTGATTGAAGTCACATTTGAGAACAAGGTCCACAAGGTTTGATTGAAGTCACATTTGAGAACAAGGTCCACAAGGTTGATTGAAGTCACATTTGAGAACAAGGTCCACAAGGTTGATTGAAGTCACATTTGAGAACAAGGTCCACAAGGTTGATTGAAGTCACATTTGAGAACAAGGTCCACAAGGTTGATTGAAGTCACATTTGAGAACAAGGTCCACAAGGTTGATTGAAGTCACATTTGAGAACAAGGTCCACAAGGTTGATTGAAGTCACATTTGAGAACAAGGTCCACAAGGTTGATTGAAGTCACATTTGAGAACAAGGTCCACAAGGTTGATTGAAGTCACATTTGAGAACAAGGTCCACAAGGTTGATTGAAGTCACATTTGAGAACAAGGTCCACAAGGTTTGATTGAAGTCACATTTGAGAACAAGGTCCACAAGGTTGATTGAAGTCACATTTGAGAACAAGGTCCACAAGGTTGATTGAAGTCACATTTGAGAACAAGGTCCACAAGGTTTGATTGAAGTCACATTTGAGAACAAGGTCCACAAGGTTGATTGAAGTCACATTTGAGAACAAGGTCCACAAGGTTGATTGAAGTCACATTTGAGAACAAGGTCCACAAGGTTGATTGAAGTCACATTTGAGAACAAGGTCCACAAGGTTGATTGAAGTCACATTTGAGAACAAGGTCCACAAGGTTGATTGAAGTCACATTTGAGAACAATAAGAACATTGTTGCAAGTCCACTAAATGAGACCCCCCCCCCTCCCCCTCTCCCAATTCCTTCCTGCCCCGCCCCCTCCCCCCCCCCCCAACTCTAACCTTTGCTATCGAGCCATCAAGCGATGGAAGAGATCTGGCTGGATTCACTCCATTCATACCATTTTTTAAACTGGAACATTCACCAGCGATTGAGTCTGGAAAAGACCCCCCCCCCCCCTCTCCCCAAGGTCTCCCTCATTACTCGCATGGTGACAAAAACTCCATGAAACTCAGTGGAGGAGAACAGTGGAGCCTGGGAGGGATGAGGGGGGTGATGCGAACTATGAGAGATAGGTTTGGGGAAACGGTCTAGAGGTGGAAAGGGGATCAGTGCCCAGCGCCACAATGCCTTGAGCTTAGGGTTTGAGCTTAGGTTGATTGTTTCTCCGTGTCAAGACAAACGCCAGGGATGGAAAGGTGGCGATGAACTGAAACATTCCGCCCCCCCCCCATTCCCTCATCCTATCACGCCACGGAGTTTGGGATTTCAAACAGACCAGAAATCTGTTTATGCAGATTATACATATAGTCTACGTATTCTATATGTGAATCAAGAACAATGAAGATTGTTTGGGTTTTCTGGGTTTAGATGAAAGTTGATCAAAATCCTAGCTCCGTGTAATCAATGAATTATTTAATTTTTGGTTTCGTTTAATTGAGACTTTATTGTCCTTGATATATATATATATTGATATATTGAAATATATATATATGTATTCATTATGAATGTTTGAAAAATAAAAAAAAAATGAAATAAAATAAATTCTTACAGTTTATCTTGTTTCACAATTCTATTGCTACAGATCGAGACTTATTAAGTTTATTGTTTTGTAACTCTGCCTCGTTACCTTGTGATGTGCGATTTAAATTACTTTTTAAAACAAATCACATCACGATCAAATCAAGCTATTTACAGCCATTGCCATGTTTTAACATTCAATACTAAAATATTTAAGGGTCGCAGTGGCAGTGCTTGGCTTCTTAACCTGGGTTTCTGGGTTTGAATCTAGCTGAAGACTGGGATTTTGAATTTCGGGATTTTTAGGGAGCCCCTGAGTCTCTAATAGTTACCTGCCCTAAGTTGTGGAAAATGAAGGCAGTTAGTTGTTGTGCTGGCCACATGACACCATCGTTAACCGTTGGCCACACAAAAAACAGATGACCTAATGCACACTAACTACAAACAGACTTTATGAGTTTGTGACTTAATGACGTTCTGACTTATGACTTTATAATTACTAGAGCGTAAAAAAAGTTGCAGCAATGACTATATAAACACACACACACAAAGATGGTGGTGAAAATGTCTGATGTGTAGCATAAATACATCAATCAATGTTGATATGATTTAGTTTTAAAAAAAAATGAAAATAAACAAGATCTTGAACGTACACAGCTTACTTGATGTACATCATCTGCCCTATAGACCACAAGGTCTGAAAGGGGAAACTTTAGCTGCATTTAGAGGCTCGAACAACACACTGGGCCAAAATCCCTCCTATAGAAAATAAAAAACAACCTCTATGGAGAGCTGCCTGATTAGAACACCATTGTGCAGTTAATCTCATATTGAGGATCGCTGGCCTGAACCGAAACCATTCGTCAAAGAAGGCCTGCCCTGAACAACGTCGGTACATGTGGGCGTGGAGACTATTTCCTTTTTGCCACGTCACAGGTCAGAAGTTCATCACAGTAAGCCCCAATTCTAGAAATGCGAAGACCAACTCAAAGGTAATTCAAAACCAATTTAATGTACTACAAGGCTTGTATTATGAACAGACTATTTTATTTCCATCATTATTATTAATATTATTATAATTATAAATATTATTATTATTGTTATTATTATTATTATTATTTTGCATTCAAATATGTACAATGAAGTAATCAGATTCATTCTTGTTGATGTTATTTTTAGATTGAAAACAAATTTCCTTAGAATTTTATATCTAGAATAACTTCCTTTTTAAAAAATTAGGTCAATTATTCACTGATACAAAAAGTAGTTAAAAACAGTAGGACAAAGACCTATTTATATTATACCTAGACTGGACAGAAAGACCTATTTATATTATACCTAGACTGGACAGAAAGACCTATTTATATTATACCTAGACTGGACAGAAAGACCTATTTATATTATGTCTACAATGGACAGAAAGACCTATTTATATTATGTCTACAATGGACAGAAAGACCTATTTATAGTATGTCTGCAATGGACAGAAAGACCTATTTATATTATGTCTACAATGGACAGAAAGACCTTTTCTATAGTTATAATGTCTTGTTTGGTGTAATGCACAAAATTGTAAGACAAATTTCTTTATGGATAATAAAGATTATTATTATTATTATTGTTGTTGTTATTTATAGTATATCTAGACTGAACTGAAAGACCTATTTTCTTGTATAAAAAAATTATGTTCAAAACTTTTTGAAAACAAAATAGACGCCAGGTAATTCTGTGATGTCTCTCCCCCCCCCCCCCTTTTGACAAATGTTAAAATATTAAAGTCTTACAGTTTTCAAATGATACTATTATCAAATTTCGAAACTATGCTCTCCTTTCCAATAGAAAATGACGTCAATCACTGACCTAAATATTCATGCATGTTATTCATTTATTTTTACATTTCCGCTCTTCTTCATGATGATTGGACTGTAGAATTTTTTAAATTTAGGTTCATCATCTAGGTAGGCAGAAAATGTGTCAAAAATAAATTAATGTCTATGTGTGACTACAGCAACTCTATTAGGCTAAATTTAGCGATAGTGTTAGCTAATTACAAAATATATAGACAGATTTATGTTTATACCTATGATTCTTTTTTTTTTAAAGACAAAGAATAGTATTTTCTACAACACTAACCAACAAAAAAAAACAAAAAGTTACCGTATCCAACAGTGCAGTACAAACTAAACAATCATTTCGAACATTTCAAGACTCACAACAAACATCTACATTAAATAAATAGACGCAGACGTGAAACACTCAACAACAAAAATCGTCTCCCTTGTTTAGTCTCATTGATTTTGTTTTATTATTAAATCCGTTGTCTATTAAATGGAGAAAAACACAATCACAAAATAATAATAATAATATGCGAGTTACATTGAAGAACTGTACATAAAAAAATGTACCCCCAGATGGCGTTGTAAACATATCCAATGTACATAAACCATCTGTTCAGATGCTATTCCCAAATGTACACATAATTATAGAAATGACAATTGAAACAGAAGCCATAATATATTTAGCGAACAACTGTCGTTTATTTTTTAATGCTCATTTTTTGAAAAAAAAACAAGCAAACATAAATGTGCACAGTTGGCAGAAAGTCAGAGAGCGCCAACTGTGAGTTAGAAATAAAAAAAAATGTTATTTATTTCATTAATTTGAATAAAGATATATTTATATATATTACATATAGAGTCATCACACATAAAAACATCTAGATTGGCAGCACCTAATTAACCTTGCGGTTGATTCTTTGGTCTAGGAGGGTTAAAACAATGTATAGCACCTATGATATGAGTTGGTAGCATGACAACTTGACGCACTTTTAAAGAAGTAAAAAAATATTCTGAGGGCCTGAGAGAGGAGTGGGCAAAAGAAGGGGGGGGGAATCGTATGTGCATTATATAATCTTATAGAAGTTTCGAGAACAAGCTCAATTAAATGGTCATTCAGCAAATTAATAACGAGCCTCGTTTTGGTAGAAAAAAAATTGCAATAGATTTATATTTAATAGATGCAGGAGAGTATCGCTGAGAAGTAAGTCATAGCAATGAATACATAGAAATCAGGGCCGGCCCTAACAATTGCGAGGCCCAGTGCGGAAAGGATTGCGCGGGGCTTTGTCTGGGTAGGGATAAGCATAATGTCAAAATTAAGACTTTATGTTAGAAAATACATTCGTCTTTGCAATAAATTTTTATGAAATGAAAGACGTTTGTATTTAATGGCATCCCAAAAATGAAATTTGTGTCTATTTTTCAGTAGATTTTTTTGAGCATTCAGATTTTAATAATTTCAGGAGATCGCCAGGAGGGCTTGGAAAATCAGGAGGCCGCGGAACTCCTGGTATTATGTATAAATTTTAATGGTTTAATTTAATTATTTACACCTAGAATTAGCGCGGGGCCTATGAAAGTGCGGGGCCCACTGCGACCGCATAGGTTGCAGTGGCCTAAGGCCGGCCCTGATAGAGATAATACCATAAGTGTGTGTTTTTTTGTGTTTTGTTTAAGAAATGCGTGCGTTCAGCGTATTCAATGTGTCCAAACATTTCAATGTGCACTATGTGTTAGTGTGTTCAATATGTTCAGAATGTTTCATGTGATTAATGTGTTCATTGTGTTTAATCTTTGCAGTTTGCTCAATGTGTTAAACTTACTTCCTATGTTCATTGTGTTCAATGTGTTTAGTATGCTTTGTATTTAGTATGCTTTGTGTTTAGTATGTTTTGTGCTTAGTATGTTTTGTGTTTAGTATGTTTAGATTTCCAGAGAAGAATGTACACATTATTCCAAATGATTTCATTAATTGTAAATAACTGCTCACGATATAAACACTTGCTTCTAAAAAGAAAAAAATAAACAATTTCTCAATGGGTTAGGGTGGGGGGGGGGGTGTAGTTTAACAATTACAATAACCATTCCACTATAACTCTTGTTTTGCTTCTAGTGTTGACCAACTACTAACCAATAATATAGATGTAGACTTCAACACAAAGTAAATAATGTGATGATTAACACAAGTAAAATAGTAATAACAAATAATAAACAAGAACATGGTTTGAAAAACACATTCTCAACTCTATGGTACACGTACAGGAGAGAAATGGATATATTAGACTATTATAAAAATATGGCCATCACTATAATTCATTGTGTCTTGTACTAGGACTGTACCAGAAATATCAATACGAAAATCGAAAACAAAAATTCATTCATTCCTTCCGGATACCCACTTTCCCTCTACACAAACACTCGTCAAAGGTAATAGACCATGTCAACATTAGGACATCATAAAACTTAAATTTCTTAGCAGACCAGGTCCGCGCTTTAAAAAGAACATGAAACAAGTTTACTCCTCCTCACACACACACACACACATTAACTATTGCACCGAAATGTAAGTGAACAGTCTCCGACCTCCAATCAAGACTTGACCATCATCAGTAGATAATAATAACAGCTCATTTTTAGACACATTTAGATTGAAATGTTCATTATAGCAAACTAATGCACAACAACTACAAACAGACTTTATGACTTTGTGACTTAATGACGTTCTGACTTATGACTTTATAATTACTAGAGCGTAAAAAAAGTTGCAGCAATGACTATATAAACAAACACAGACACACACACACATAAAGATGGTGGTGAAAATTTCTGATGTGTAGCATAAATACATCATTCAATGTTGATATGATTTAGTTTTAAAAAAAAAAAAGAAAATTAACAAGATCTTGAACGTACACAGCTTACTTAATGTACACAGCTTACTTGATGTACACAGCTTTTTTTTTTTAATGTACATAACTGTTTTTAAAAACTGATCTGATGTGTTCCGGTCTAAAGTATGTTGGCACCATCAGGCCTAGTGTTTGTTGCCTCGCAGTGTCCTGGTCAACCTTCTGTTATGAGTAATGCCTCAATTAGGATTAAGTAAAACTATGGGCAATTAAGAACAAGAGAGAACGGACAGAGAGAGGAAGAGAGGCAGAGAGTGAGAGAAGCGACACGAAAAGGGAAAGAGAGGACTAAGAAGGGAGTGGATGTATCACGTGACAGTACAAGGTAAAATCAATTTTGAAATGTTTAAGAAAAATACAACTCTGTGTTGACTTCTGCAGGCGCTTTTAAAACTCTCTATAGATTTTTTTTTTTTGTAACATCCGCCAGTGCTTCCTTACATCCATCATTCTCTTTCGTTTCCGGTACACTTGTGTGTGTGTGTGTGTCTTTAAAGAACATAGTATCCTATATCCCGTGGTCATCACATCACACAGACACACAAATGTTCTCAAAGAGTTTGTTCATTTCTGTTGGTATTTGGAGATGCCCTTGCATTTCTGTCGAGCAATATTTGCATTTCACGCAAGACACTCTTGCACACACACTCACCTATACATATATATGTACGTGTAAACAGGAGAAACGAAGTCTTATAGGCATCTTCAAAATAGTTTTGGTAATTGATTACAAAATGAAATATTATTAATTTTTGTCCTGCTGTGTAGGACTCAGGACACACACATTTTGACTTTTTAGTGATTTTTTGTTTTGTTTGGTCATTAAGAACCATTGTGTTTAGATGGTGAAAACAAGCTGTTTATGATTTGAGAGTGAATTAAGCCTGTCTTTGGTTTGATGAATTAAAGCTGTTTGCGGTTTGAGGGCGAATTAAAGCTGTTTATGGTTTGAATTAAAGCTGTTTGTGGTTTAATTAAAACAGTTTATGGTTTGAGTTAAAGCTGTTTGTGGTTTGAATTAAAGCTGTTTGTGGTTTGAATTAAAGCTGTTTGTGGTTTGAATTAAAGCTGTTTGTGGTTGAGTTAAAGCTGTTTGTGGTTTGAGTTAAAGCTGTGCCCAAAGGCTCATCACATGACGAAATATTTAAAGACAAAATTTAATATCAGTGAGGAGCAGAGTTTAGAATGCTCCAACAAAATGTCTGCTATTTCAAATACAACTAGATCTCATTTCAATCAAATGTCCATCTTGAGATAAAATATTTGTTTGACATTTCTAGAGACATTTGAAACAGCCCTGACTCAGATTTAAGTGACAGATGGACATTTCAAAACTATAACCGTAGACTTTGGTACAGGTCATGCGAGCTTCATCATACCAACACTCAGTTGCTAATTTAAGAAAAGACAACTCTTGAATCTATTACAAGATTACTGGCCGCGCTCACCCACGGCTTCGTGCTGTCTGGCTTGTTGGGTTGTCGTTCTTGTTGCAAGTATTTTTGTTCATTCGTTTCCAGTTGAATAATGATTTAGATGTCGCAATTTTTGTTTTGTGAATGAATTATTCACGGTGTTCCATTGATTGCTTGCTACATTCAGCACAGTGAACCGATCCAATTGTTAGTTGAGACTGAGCTGCTATGTTCTTGTCTATACCCAGGGCGTCACTGGCAGGGTAGTGTGTGGAACCTCTAGGATGTGCAAAAGATAAGACAGTTAAAAGGAAGATGTTCAGATCTGTGTTTTGACCAAATGTCTTTTAACTTTAGATCTATTCCTTGACCAAATGTCTTCTAACTTTAGATCTATTCCTTGACCAAATGTCTTCTAGCTTAAGATCTATTCCTTGACCAAATGTCTTCTAACTTTAGATCTATTCCTTGACCAAATGTCTTCTAACTTTAGATCTATTCCTTGACCAAATGTCTTCTAACTTAAGATCTATTCCTTGACCAAATGTCTTCTAACTTTAGATCTATTCCTTGACCAAATGTCTTCTAGCTTTAGATCTATTCCTTGACCAAATGTCTTCTAACTTTAGATCTATTCCTTGACCAAATGTCTTCTAACTTAAGATCTATTCCTTGACCAAATGTCTTCTAACTTTAGATCTATTCCTTGACCAAATGTCTTCTAACTTTAGATCTATTCCTTGACCAAATGTCTTCTAACTTAAGATCTATTCCTTGACCAAATGTCTTCTAACTTTAGATCTATTCCTTGACCAAATGTCTTCTAGCTTTAGATCTATTCCTTGACCAAATGTCTTTTAACTTTAGATCTATTCCTTGACCAAATGTCTTCTAACTTTAGATCTATTCCTTGACCAAATGTCTTCTAGCTTTAGATCTATTCCTTGACCAAATGTCTTCTAACTTTAGATCTATTCCTTGACCAAATGTCTTCTAACTTTAGATCTATTCCTTGACCAAATGTCTTCTAACTTTAGATCTATTCCTTAACCAAATGTCTTCTAACTTTAGATCTATTTAACGCGATGACATCTTTGTGTGTACATTTTTAAAAATTTAATTTCACAGTTTCGTCCGTTTATTCTTTCCTATCATAGTAAATAAAAAAATAAAAAAAACAACAACTAGTAACAACTTCCTTCTGTAATATGTTACATTAACGAGTGACTTCTGTAAAAAGCCACACTAACAGATGACCTACTTCTGACATAGGTTAGATTAATAAGTGACATGCTTCTATAAAAGGACACACTATTAGATGACCTACTTCTCTGATAATTAACCGGTATCTACTTTTCTTGTACAATGCAATAATAAAAAAAAAAAAGAATTGAAGTGAATTACTTCACGTGTACTCGATAGTAGTGTCTTACTCAACAAAACCAATTCAATAGCACACTAATTACACATTAACTGAAAAGAACCACGAAATACACAATGATTGTCTCCTCTTGCCAAGTAAGGCGTCGGTTACCGCCCTTTGCTTGCAGCTCGGGCTGTGACACTGTCCGCCAAGTCTTTATAGAGAGATGCAGAAATCTGAAGGGCTTTGCATGTCACTGCCTGGAAACACACTCATTCTTGACAGGCTTCTCCGTGTTCCTGCTGCTGTCCAGCAGGACGCACTGACCTTCAACATGGCACACTGTCAACTGGACAAGGTACGCCCGATTACTAGTGTCCTTGAACTTGAAATTATTACACCAGCGCGTGCAAGTATCCATGATCCAGTAGAAAAAAAAAAGAACTTTACTATATGTATACAAGTGTAGTCGTTAATATCCATTGGCTTTATCACAAGTTTAACTTGTTGTTTTTTTTTAGTGTGTCTTGGGTTTTTTATTTTTCGACGAGGTAAAGTAGTTGTCATTCTCAGGCGTTAAGCACTAGTAAAACGTGTTGTTTTTTTCCTCTTCGTTCTTGGTTGAGCTAGAACACGGTTAAATGTAACGCTTGTTTGCCGACAGAACAGATGATAGAGAAGACAACTCCAGTTCGACTACATCGTCTGCTTCGTATACATATAATAAAGGTCTCCTAACTTCATAAAGTCTGGTAGTCGTGTAGCATGTTGTTGACGCCCGGGTTCACGACACCCCCTGCCATGGACGCCGCGAGGTGGTGGCCCATGTGGACGCCCGGGTGGGGCACGTGGTGACCTCCCATCATGCTGTGCATCATACTTCCGGCGGAAACCGAGGCGGCCATGCTGGAAGCCTTTTGCAAATCGGCGTAGATGGCGGACGGGTGGGGCGGAGAATGGTTCTCAAGCTTGGTATGGCCGCCCAACGAGTCTGGGCTGTGCTCTTCCTTGATGTCGGAGTCCGGAGAATTAGGATCCTGACCCATCCCTGGCTGATTCGGCATGCCCGGATGTTCTCTGGAGAAAATAAAAAAAAGTTTAAAATTTGATTAAAAAAAAAAGATTCAAGTGACATTCAACTAGATTTATAACAAAGACGTTAAAGTTTACAAAACAACTATTTCAAGAGTTTTAAAAAACATCAAATATTGATCAGCTGACTGACTGCCATTAACTGTGTTTACATTACTGTATGTAGTCTAATTTAGCAATCAGTTGATTTGTTAACAGTTCATAAGTCATGAGTTTTAATACAACTCTAGCTATGCATTACAAACAGGTCAAAGGGTGCATAGGTCAAAGGTAAAACACTTTATGAAACGTCCAAAACTGAATATTTATCTGAAAGGTCTCAGTTTCCATTTTGGAAAGTCAAAATGTGGCATCACTAAGAAATTAGAGGTTGCATAATAGAGATGTCATCATCGAGGGGTTAAAGGTTACATCCTTGAGAGGTCAAACGTTACACCCACCAGAAATCAAAGGTTAAATCATTGGGAAGCTTGATTGTCATTAGAAAATTAAAGCTTACATTTTGTAACATTTGGCTCTATTTTTTTAATCAATAAAAAATTATAAATCATTATCTTTCATACAGTGGCGTAGCAAGGGATTTGGGGGCCCGGGAGGCTTGGCATTTTGACATTCGTCATCATGACATGAGATGATGTACTTAATAAATATATAAGTCTAATGTGTGGAATACATGCAACATGGTCACTCATTGACATAACAACATGAATAGCAAGATAGCATGGCATTGGCTTAATATTTAATGTAAAAAAAAATTCGGACACTCATTTGGGGGGAGACCTCAAAAGGGAATTAGCCCCCCACCCCCGCTACGCCACTGCTTTCTTAGTGAAGTTCAATAACAAACAATCCTGGAATGTTCATGGTCAGAGATCAAATCCTTTACCGCCCAGACACTTAACATTCTCAGAAAAAGCCTTGGCCTGATACCATAATAATGTCTTGGCACGACTCACGTGTTTCATTCCAAGTAAGTGTGGCTGTCAACTAGTGTATGTGTGTGCAGTTCAACGAACGTGTAGGTGTGTCTCATTTAGAGCATGAGTTTGTGTATGTGTGTTAGTTAAAAAAAAAGAATGTCCGTTATTTGTTTTTTTATAAGACGCCCGAAATGGTTTAGTCTGATTATAATTTGTCTTTACTTTGCTGTTTAATTTAATCACTATTATATCAAAAGTGTTAAGGTCTTGTTAAAGGCAACCCTACAATGAGATCATTTGTTGTAGAGAGTCTGAAAACAGACTATTAGATACATGGACACACACGCAAACACAATACTGGGTCAATTACTGTCAGAAACACTTCCACGGCCATGGGGGTCAAAGAAGTGTCCAGCACTAATGACATTTGACCATTATAACACAAACGATGTAGTTGGTACCGAGTTGATTTGACCACAAAGCCCTCAGATGTGTCCAGCGTTTGTGTCTCGCTGCCCAAGTGACCACATGTCAATGTCCAGCAATCAGTTCCCATTAGTATCCTATCTGGAGATGATGGACAAGCTAGCGGTCAGTAACGTGCAGTGTCCCTCTCCCACCCCCAAAAGTCTTCTCTTTTTTTGTACAGCTACTTTAGATAGAATCGTCTTGATGCCCCTCTGTTTTCCTGTCTTTTTTTTTTGTTTTGTTTCACTCAGAAAGGGGGATGTGTAGACCTCATACTGTGGGGCAGGGGCGTGCGAGGTGATAAAGAGGATGGCGACACGGGAGGACCCCATAGTGTTAATTAGAGTCCAACTGTTTGGTCCTGTTAAGAGTGGTGACGTAGTGGGGAGTCACGTGGGAGTGCCGTCTGTTGCTATGACAACGAATTATACCGTGCCTTATTTTGTTTGACTTAACAACAGATAGATGAGTGTATTACATTCACTTCATGCAATGGTGATGTTCAGTGTTGAATAGTTCGACTTAGATAGCAGCCATTCCAAAACTACACATTCTAAAAAAAAAAAAAACTAAAAAAAACCCTGTCTTTGTAACTTTGGTTTTTAAAATAAAAACACATAAAAAAAAATATATATTTCCAGTCGCATAAATTTCTTATTGTTAGTCTAAATCTATGATTGATTCAACATAACTGATACCATTTCACTCGATATAAGAGACGGTTTTGTTTAAAAAAAGAATTTTCTACATTTTATTTTTAAGTTTTCTAATTGGCAACAATGATGCTTCCATAGGGCGTCCTTGACATTGATTAGATTTTCCATTTCTTTTGAAATTTTTCTTAATGGTCAGTTAAATGAATTCTCTTACATTATTCTTGAGGTGGCCCTGTTGTGAACTCCTGACATGGCTTTGACCTGGACACATACACGTAAGTCTTTCAACAAATCAAGGAAACACCAGGGATTAATTAAAAAGAAAAACATATTTTTAAAAAAGCAATAAGAATAATCTGTAACTGCAGACGACACCATCCAATGTTGAACTATTAAATCTACAACAGACGATGAAAACTGGCTTCAACTGTAGAACTTCTACGCTTGGTCTCAACCCTCAGGCGGCTGACAACAATAACAATCTCGCAAGGGCCGTCACTCTAATTAACTAACAGACCAATGAAATCAAAACAAATAAACCTAGAATTCGTCTAAACTTATAACCAAGATTCTATTAAATAACAATGAACAATACCATATACAAAAACAATCATCACGCCCCCCCCCCCCCCCCGCTTTATTTCTCAATATGGCACTCTCATCTTTTCAAACGTCGCTAAATTGTACTGTCGAAAGACAAAATAATCTTGAAAACTGAAATGTCAACGAAGTGGAAATAACTGTGTTACAATTGCGTATGTAAATTCTGAATGCAAAGCCTCTCCCTATTCAGCCCCTCAATAAAATCGTTCAATGTGTCATGCCAGCAATGTGTTGAGAGATGTATTGCCTCCACTACAGTCGTGTGTCTGCAATGAAAGCTTGAAGAGAGATTCGTATGTCCACACTTCCGGTGATGACCACTTCGTCTGCTCTGTTGCAATAATGAAACAAACTTCCGGTCAATGAAACAAACTTCCGGTCAATAAAACAAGTTATTGGTCAATGTAGCAAGTTACATGTCAACGAAACAAGTTACTGGTCAATGAATAACTTCCGGATAATAAAACAAGCTACTGGTCAATGTAGCAAGTTACATGTCAACGAAACAAGTTACTGGTCAATGAATAACTTCCGGTTAATAAAACAAGCTATTGGTCAATGTAGCAAGTTACATGTCAACGAAACAAGTTACTGGTCAATGAATAACTTCCGGTTAATAAAACAAGCTATTGGTCAATGTAGCAAGTTACATGTCAACGAAACAAGTTACTGGTCAATGAATAACTTTCGGTTAATAAAACAAGCTATTGGTCAATGAAGCAAGTTACATGTCAATGAAACAAGTTAGTGATCAATGAAACAAACTTCCAGTCAATGAAACAAACTTCCGGTCAATAAAACTAGTTACTGGTCAATGAAACAAGTTTCTGGTCAATGAAACAAGTTTCTGGTCAATGAAACAAGTTTCTGGTCAATGAAACAAACTTCCGGTCAATGAAGCAAGTTACATGTCAATGAAGCAAGTTACTGGTCAATGAAACAAATTATCGTCCCAAACGTGTGTGTGTGTACGTGTGTGTGTGTACGTGTGGAGCTGTGTATTTACGTTTCAGTGCTCAACACATTGACTCTATCTTGCTGTTAACGCTCTCAATAGGGATTGGGGAGTGAGATGGCGGGGAAGTGGCGCCACGCACACACACATACACACACAAAATCTCACTTGCACATTTTCGTGTCGTTGCTAGGCAAACGAAGCCTCCAACATGGCCGTCCAATCAGAGAGGTTCAAAGGTCACAACATATTCTACAACGTTAGAGTGTTTCCCCCCCCCCCCCCCCTCGCTTGTCGATGGTGACTTGAGCTAATGGGATCATTCGCCTGATGGGGACAACCAAACGTCATGTCTTCTTAATGACCGCATGTATTACATTGAGAGAGATGGGGGGCTGATGAATAGTTTGTGTTTGTAATTAACCAATCAGGTTTTGGTTTGAAAGCAAAGGAAAGACAATCGAGGCATGATTCCTCTTTGATATTTTTCTGTATACAGAATGTGGACATCAAGTTTTATCGTAAGCTGACTTAGTGACCGAGTCCAGGGCAATCTTCGTTACGGTACCATTTTTTATTATTATTTTTAAAAAAATCTTAACACTATTTACTGATAAGAACAAGGCCCCCTGATACCTACAACCGGTACTAAAGAAGTGCTTGCCCTTTTTGACATTTTAATTTTAATTTTAAAAGAAACTTCAACCAAACTGACGGAGAAATACTGTTTGATCAAATAGTAAACATTTGTCAACTTACAATCATTTTCTTTTTCGTTCTATCAAAATCGTAGCCACAAAATGTTCAGTTCAATTACGCTTCCGCCATTTTGACTAAACTTAAAACGAGGCTGCTCGGTTTGCAAATAATTGTAGAAAGCACTACGCAAAAGAAATGAATCTTTTAAAACTCTTTAAACACACACACACACACACTAATCAAGTTGGACATTGGTCGAGTCTTGCTCTAATATGTATTATTGTACATACTTAAATTACTCCTATAATACTTCAGTTGGGCAAGTATGGAGTAAAAACTTTTCAGCAAAAACCAAATCGTAAATTAATTAGAAATAACACATTGAAATAAAAATATTTTTTAAAAAATAAAAGGTTCATTGTGCAAGGGATCATGTTACATGATGTCGTCTGCTACGCCCCTTTGATTCTCCCCCCCCCCCCCACATTGTTACAGCTCCCTACAGTCAGACCAGGTCGATAAGCCTGGGAGGGGGAGAGACTGAGAGAGAGAGAGAGAGACTGAGAGAGAGAGAGAGAGAGAGAGAGAAATAGTGAATGGATAAAAAAAGAGACAGAAAAGAAACAGACAAATGGACGGACAGATAGACGAACGAAGAGAACTATTGTAACAATAAGTTACAGTCTGTACAAATGTCTGTCTGATAAGGTTCCTGTCTACTGTCGGTATATTCTTCTTTGGTTAGGCTTGGGATTATTAATCAACTGACGCATCAATGGCGACATTACGAGGCTTGCTGGTGAAACTTGAATCTTTAATTCGCTTTTTTTAACATCTCTATTTTTTTATACAACTTTAGGTAACTATATTCGTCGATACTCTGACAATGTTTGAACTTCTCTGGCAATCCCCTTCACCTTTTTTGTCTTTAGTAACCCCCCTGCCTCCTGTGAATGCATGGTCTGTTGATCGCATACTGCAAAGAGATTTTAGGGCTTGCTAATTCTATGATTTAAGACTTTTTTTTTTCACTTGGACTTAGATGGCGCTTGTCTCCAGAATTCGTTCTTGGAATGTGAGTTTACCTTGCAGTCTAGACAGACTGTCACTAAAGCTACTCCTATAGGAATTGTTCATTTCATAATTAAAAACTATAAGAGTGCATAGAAAATACTTTTTTGTTTTGTGACCCTAATACCAGGTTTTGGACTTGTACTCATTTAAAAAATGTGACATATAGACATACCTGACCTTTACGGCGGTATTGTCTTTATTTTTGTTTTGTTTTTTATGATGTAAAAATATGTTCTAGTTTTGGTTGCACCTCGATGTCTTCTGACGACACGAAGCAACTGCCTCTTTGGTTGTAGAATTTAATTTTGGACAGTTATCGTTCTTGTCAATGTCATCCTACAGGATACAAGATGGCGGTGCCGAAAGCCGAAATGTCAATTTGGAAACAAAAAAAACCCAGACACTTTCTTGCACCCAGAGAGGTGGAGAGGCATGTCAAGCATGAAATGTTTAGTAGGGGCTCTGTTCAACGTTTTGTTTTTAAATACTCAGGAAAATCTGTTGTGGTTGTTGTTGTTGTTGTTTTATTTATTTAATTTTTTTTTTCGTTTCTTTTTTTTTAAATTCATAATTTCGTTGAAACAAAAACCAGGGCGGAAACTTTTTGATGGGTGGACGCGATGGTCGAAAACAGCTTTCTTAGAAATTTGACAGTTGATGTTGGAAAAGAATTACTAGCTCGTTAGCCACACTGGAAAACTCCAGTTTGACCGTTCTAAGTATAATTAAAAAAAAATAATTTCAATTTGGCCAGAGGACCAGAGCATAAGTATCTTGAACAGACTCTACGTCTTCTGGTATTTCCGCATTGAAGAGTTCTATAGATTCATTTTCAGCTACACTTGATTCCATGTTTTAAAACTCTAACATTCATGAGTTTATCAGAGCGAACTAATTGTTCTCTAAGTTGTATAAAATAGGATTTATCTTTTAAAAATATTTTTTTTTATTTTGGTTTTAGTTTTAGTTTTATAAACTTAATGCTCAAGTCTACATCTTTACTTCCGCTTTTACAGCTACAAAATACAGTAACATAGCCGTGCATTGATCCAGTAGAAGAAAAGGAAGCGATATAAAGAAATGTGGAGCGATAAAAGGTAGCCTTGAAAACAACAACTAGAAAAGTAAATTTGGAGCGATGCAGAGTGTGATAGACAAGCTTTACATTGTCAAGGACGCCATACTATGAAAAGATCTATTCTGGCAACTAATAATAAAATAAATACAAGCTAAAGAAATTGGAAATGTGATTTTACAGTACTAAAAACTACTTAAAAATAGCGTACGCCTATTAAAAAAACATCACAATTAACTATTAACAAATTTATCTTTATCCAGAATAGATGTGAATCTCCACTACACAACTAGGTAAACAAAATACTTGCTTAAAAAGAGTCAGGATTGAATTCTTGTGTTTTGACTACATGGTCGTTCGTCTTTTAGCTAATGTAGAGACTCAAGCCATAAAGTGGTCGTCAGGTAAAGCTATAACTCTAGCTACCACTGTGGACGGTGGACCTCGACAAACGGTACCGGCAAGCTCTTTTTAGCGCTACATTCCATGTGGGTGTGAACTAACCATGTACCGCTGATAGCATACAATAAAAACAAACCAGGCGTATAATTGGTTTGTGAGTTTTAAGTTGCCTGGGGCCGGCTTCTAGGACTATGTTGGTCGAAGCGTTTACTACGCCATATGTGGTCTATACAATGGGTACTTGTTTACTGAAGACGTAGGCACACAGTAAAGGTTATTAGAAGTCTAGTAATGATAGGGACTTGACTTTACTAGTGGCTTCTCTTTGATGCACTAACAGTTTTTTTTATTCTTCACGGCATTTTGTGAGACTTATTTCAAAAAGTGAATACACAATTAGAGAACTAAAGTAGACGCCTCTGACTTAGATATTTCTCAGCTAGGCTTTTAAAGCTACGTTTTTAAAATGCCCATTTGTTTAGGTATCTCCCCACTCTCCATACAGTGGACAGTGCGCGCAAAAACCTAAAGTAACCACAGCAATACCTTGTAGTTATCTCTCTCTAGCCCCTTGGATTGGAACTTGTAAGTCCATAGGAGTAGCCATATTCTAGTGAATGGGAGAGGTGGAAGTAGTTGACATTTTTTTCTCGTGTTTTACTGGCGCATAGGTGTCGCCTGTTTCGCCCGACGACATCCGCGTGGCCACACCAGGACACGATAGATTTTGAGATAGATTCACTGGCGGATACTGTTGAAGGAGGGGCGATCGCTCCCCCCCCCCAAACAAACAAAAACAAAAAAGGAAGAGGTGTATGATTTCAGAAAAGATAGTAAGCTGTTGTTGTAAACTAATTATTAATAATAATTTTTATAATAATTTTTATTAGCCATATGGAATTCGTCTAACAATATGTGCATGACACAAACAATCAAACATTATAACTCTGGAAAACGAAGTAGACATTCAGTTTCACTCAGACTACACAAAATGTGAAATGTTTCTATCAGATGGTGGAATTGTATTTAATGATTTGACAACCAGGAAAACAAAGGACATATTTTGTCGATTTGTTGTTGTTGTTGTTGTTGTTTTGTAATCGGTGACTTGTATTTCGTTTGTGTAGGTAAAATCTCAAAATCCTGACCCAAAGTTGTTTTTTTTTAATTTTACAAATTTTTTTGTTTTGTAACGAATGTTTCTCTCAAACAGCTGTCTAAATAGGATTTGTTTGTTACCAATGACCTTACTAGGTGCATTTAGGATTTTAGGATTTCCTTTTTTTTTTAATATTCAAATAAGTAGGGGTAGTTTTGAATATAAATGCTAATTTTTTTAAAAACATAAAAACTAGAAACTACAACTGACCTGACCCTATCATTCACCCCCCCCCCCTTCTATTCTCCAGTCTATAAAATCTGCAGATGGCGCTAATCTATAACGGGGCATCAAGTTTTTGAGATCATTTATAAAAACTAAACTTCGTTGGTATGGCGTTTGTTTCCACTCTCTCTCTCCCGTGGGGCCAGCGCCCTGCTATAAACGTAAAATCGTATGGTGACAGTTTAAAGGTCGTGTAGAGTGTTCCGCCCATGCTTGATTCAAGAAACGCTTAGAAGTACACCTGCGTGAAAGAACTCTCCAGCCTGGCTCCATTAGTCCAAGTGTTATGGTCTCTCCGCACAATGGAGCTATATTTAGAGCGGCCACTAGTTTACAGGTAATTATAAATAGGCTCGAAGGCCACCCTGTAGCTATAATTGATCGTGTCTACCTATTTATAATTATGTTTGATAAATAGATCAATTACTCAATAGAAACAATAAAATTGTGACACACTCCATAATGAGCTAATGAAATATTGACCTAGAAAAAGACACGACTACAGAGCCATAGGAGAGGCAACTTTCGACTTAAAAAGAAATGGTTAAACAAGAAAATAAAAGTAGATTGTTTTATGTCTTTTTTTTTCTTTTTAAAGATACGTTAGCTTATCACGAGAAGAACCCGGATAGAGGAAGGCCACTAACATGGAGATATACCAATTATAACAGAACTCTATTTTATTACTAAGGCGCAGTGGTTGAGAAGTAAAGCGCTTGTTTTTCGAACCGGGGGTCTCGGGTTTAAATCCTGGGGATGATTGGGCGCCTCTGAGTCCACCAAGCTCTAATGGGTACCTGAAATCAGTTGGGGAAAAAGTAAAGGCGGTTGGTCGTTGTGCTGGCCACATGACACCATCGTTAACCGTAGGCCACAGAAACAGATGCCCTTTACATTATCTGCCCTATAGACCACAAGGTCTGAAAGGGTAACTTGACTTTGTATCAGATGGATAGCTAAAAAGTAGAACAGGTTACGTAAGGTAAGTACACTTGAAAGAATGTCAGAAAGTAGGAGGAAAAAAAGGGGGGGGGGCGAAATAGGTTGCGGAAAAAAAAAATATCAAGAGAGAGGCGACCCAAAGATCATGAAAACAATGGCGTAGTGATGTTGAGGCAGATCTCTAACATCTCAGACTTGGGGTGTGGAGAAGAAGAGTTCACTTCTGAGCTGTAAATGTAAAGATGCATTGAAGCAGATCAGGTCCTCTGTTGATGCTACAGCGCCAGATGGTGCGGTCATATACAACTTTCCACAAGTTTATTTTTTTGTTTACAAAGCTTACATCAATTCTGTCTGTCTGTCTGTGTGTCTGTCAGGCCAAAATTTTGTACACGTTATTAATCCGACACTCAATCTCGGATCAAGATAAAATTTTGCACAATTATTTCTTTTACCTGACAACATAAGAATCAATAAAAAAAAAAAAAAAAAAAAAATTAGTTTATTAACTTTTGGTAATAAATTACTTTGTTTGGTATCTCAAACAAGGGACAGTAAGCTGAATTAGTCCCCCTTTTAAGATTGTCGTCTGAGGCTCAATACAAATTTAATTACATGACTGATCCAAACTATTAAAAAAAATATTTTTTTGTATTTTGCTTGCTTATATTTGGAAATATTTGATACTAATTTTATCAAGAAATAGGTGACCTCAACTTGATGGTGAGTTTAGTTTCTAAACATCACGTGGCTGAACATGGAAAACGCGTTATTTAAATAGAAATGTTACTAACAGTAATAATAGATGAAATGCATGACATCTTTTTCTTATTTTAAAGTCCGTTATTACGAATGCGGAATTTAATGTTTTTTTTTTTTATATACAGATTATACTTTCACTTACAATAACACACAAGACAAACAGGTTAACGCATCCACGTCCAGACCATAGAATACTTTTGAGCAGTCAAGGTTATTGAGAAGTTGTATATACAGTTCATGATCATTAACACTGTTCATTGTGTATTGTACTATACCCGCTGGAGTTCATCAATTATAAAGTCATAGTCGCAGATATAGGAACACAGGCGAGTGGTCATCACAAGATTAGCTTTTCATGTTCATTACAGAGAACGAAGATCCAAAATTGTTCATAGTTCATGGATGTCTTGGTTGTTGACAGATCAGCCCGAAGTCCTATTGTTCTATTGTTCTGGTGTTTTTAGGTCCAGCACTACAAACTTAAGGCTGGGCTAATCAACAATGTTCCTGGACATCACTCAGTCATCCACACGTTGCGGATAAGACGTGCATTTGGCGCCATTGTATACGGTAAAATAATATAGGTCCAAAGGAAATGTATTCGTATGGTTGTTTCTCCTCAATGCCAATCGGCATTGATTTAATGTAACATGTATAGATCTATGTCCTCGATAATAAACACTATTTCGATCTATGAAGTCTCATAAATATTATTAATATCAAAAACTATGGTACATAATATTATGCATAAACTGAATTTCCTTTTCTTTCAACAGACATTCACGAATGTACTAAAAAGTGTGTCTGCTGTTAACACTTCTCTCTTCCATAACTTCTGGGTTAGGGTCTAACATTGTCTCCCCTTACCCCTCTCTTCCGTTCTAGCTTTCATGTACATTTGCCATTGTGTGTGTGTATCGGCTAGTTGTATTGTGTGTCTGTTTGTTTGTCAGAAACAACACAAGTGCCCCATGATGAAGGAATAATCTTTATTCTAAGACCTTATGTCCGCTGGGGAAAAATTACGATGGATAGACGTTTGAAAAAAAAAAAAAACCAACCTTCTTTTAAAAATAGTTCTGTTTCGGTAAGGTGAGATTTCTCCCCCCCCCCCCTCCAACATCCTCTGTTTCCCATCCGCAATCTGCAGGGAGCCCCCCTCCCTCCCTCCCCACCTCTAGGCACCCGCCCCCCACCTGCTGGCGACTTGGGCTAATTAAACCTAGAGACGAAGAACGGGATCATTTTCAAGACAAACCGAGGGCTCGAATTACAGCAGAGAACAATGACGTCATTTCTAGCAGGCAACCTCCATTTTATGTGTCTGGCGACATATATAGAAGAGAGAGAGAGAGAGAGAGAGAGAGAGAGAGAGAGAGAGAGAGACTAAACAGAAAAGAAAGGACATATAGACAGACGATGGAAATAGCGATGGTGAAAAGCATGCAAGACGACGCACGACATCTTTGATGTCACCTGACATCCAGCCATGACATTCAATAGGAGAGAAAGCCTTGTCATTAGCAGATTCTGCTGATTAATATATTTCATGGAAGAACAAAAAAAAATCCAATTACACATACACATAACCCACATAACACACAAGAGAGAGAGAGAGAGAGAGAGAGAGAAAACGAAGTCAGATGACATGTGACATTAAGATCTGACATGTCATTAAATTTTGTTTATGTGCTTTTGATTTACCTGTCTTTAGCCTCGGCCGCTCTGTCTCTCTGCCGGCGATTTTTGAACCAATTACTGACTTGTGTTGTAGTGAGGCCTGTGGCCTCTGCCAGCTCTCGCTTCTCCCTCGGGGAGGGATAAGGGTTGTGGGAATACCATTCGCGTAACACCGTCCGTGATTTCTCTTTGAAGCAGTAGCTGGTTTCCTCGCCGTCCCAGATTGTCCTCGGCAGGGGAAACTTCCTTCTGACCCGGTACTTCCCAACCGCCCCGAGGGGCCTCCCGCGGAGCTTCTCGGCCTCGACGTAGTGGGCCTTCAACCACAGGGCTTGGAGTTTTGGGTGGTTGTGTGGTGAGAACTGGTTGTTCTCCAGGATCTTGTAGAGCTCCTTGAAGTTCCCTCGGTGGAAGGCCACCACAGCTTTGGCCTTCAGGACACTCTCATTTTTATGGAGGTGCTCGCAGGCCGGCAAGGACCACAGAAACCTGGCCAGGCGGTCGATGTTCCCGCCCTGCTGTAGCACCTCACAGACGCAGGCGACCTGCTCTTGTGTGAAGCCGAACGACGGCAGCATAGATCCTCCGCCCCCTGATGGGGAACCGCCGACATTGGTGCCAGTCTGGTCGTGTAACATGGGGACAGCTGGGAAGGGGCGCACCGAGCCCCCGTTATCTGGACGAAAAACTGTGGATGAACAAAGAAAAAATCAAATTTAAACTTTTAATTACAGGATAATGAAGTAATTGCTTTATACAAATATCCAGACTACTGTAATATTATACGTTTTATGACTGAATTGTTAACATTCCATTAAAATATCATTGTGCCAATATTTATTTTTATTTATGGATATCCTCTTTGTCTACATTTCAATTTTTTTAGATCATGTCTACATTCTTAAAGCAATAAAATACAGTAACAAAAGAATAAAGAAGAGATATCGGTGTGGAAAATGTGTGGACGATGTAAGGAAACCTAAAAGAAAAGGGTCAAATAAAATGAGCAAGATTGGCAGTGCTGGCATATTGAAAGACTTCTGTTGCCAACTAACCAGCTACAGGCTAAAGAGCTTAGAAATAAGTTTTTACGGTAGTAAAAAAAAATGTCAAAGAATTGCCGTCAAACTTTTGAAATGTAAAGCCTATCAACTTTGTCTCTCTTCACCGGATACATCAAATTGCTAGATTTTTGTAGACATTTTTAGCAGACGATTCATTAATTTTAATTTCCTTAGTTTTGTGATCACCTTTACGATTAGATTTTTAGTTTTACATATTTGTTTTCAATCTTAATTAATTAAACAGTAATTAACTGTGACTGCAACAAAATTAAATTATGTAGGTCAGCGTTGCTTCGTTATTTGTTTCGTTGCTATGATTGAATTTTGTTCATTCTCATTTTTAAGTGAAACATGGGAAGACATTTTAATCACAAGAAATCTAAGAGAATGAGAAGCAATGATTATGAGAAGAATGTAAGATGTAATGAGATGAATGTAAGATGTAATAAGATGAATGTAAGATGTAATGAGATGAATGCAAAATGTAGTGAGATGAATGCAAAATGTAGTGAGATGAATGCAAAATGTAGTGAGATGAATGTAAGATGTAATGAGATGAATGCAAAATGTAGTGAGATGAATGTAAGATGTAATGAGATGAATGTAAGATGTAATGAGATGAATGTAAGATGTAGTGAGATGAATGTAAGATGTAGTGAGATGAATGCAAAATGTAGTGAGATGAATGTAAGATGTAGTGAGATGAATGCAAAATGTAGTGAGATGAATGCAAAATGTAGTGAGATGAATGTAAGATGTAGTGAGATGAATGCAAAATGTAGTGAGATGAATGCAAAATGTAGTGAGATGAATGTAAGATGTAATGAGATGAATGCAAAATGTAGTGAGATGAATGTAAGATGTAATGAGATGAATGTAAGATGTAATGAGATGAATGTAAGATGTAGTGAGATGAATGTAAGATGTAGTGAGATGAATGCAAAATGTAGTGAGATGAATGTAAGATGTAGTGAGATGAATGCAAAATGTAGTGAGATGAATGCAAAATGTAGTGAGATGAATGTAAGATGTAGTGAGATGAATGCAAAATGTAGTGAGATGAATGCAAAATGTAGTGAGATGAATGTAAGATGTAGTGAGATGAATGCAAAATGTAGTGAGATGAATGCAAAATGTAGTGAGATGAATGTAAGATGTAATGAGATGAATGTAAGATGTAGTGAGATGAATGCAAAATGTAGTGAGATGAATGTAAGATGTAGTGAGATGAATGTAAGATGTAATGAGATGAATGTAAGATGTAGTGAGATGAATGCAAAATGTAGTGAGATGAATGTAAGATGTAATGAGATGAATGCAAAATGTAGTGAGATGAATGCAAAATGTAGTGAGATGAATGCAAAATGTAGTGAGATGAATGTAAGATGTAGTGAGATGAATGTAAAATGTAGTGAAATGAATGTAAGATGTAGTGAGATGAATGTGAGATGTAGTGAGATGACTTTAAGATGTAGTGAGATGAATGTAAGATGTAAGTTCTGTGTAAGATGTTTTTTTTTTTGCTCTTTGTCTCCATTTTTGTTTGTTTTTAAAACAGGAAAGAATATTTTTAAGCCATCCAATGTGGCAATGAGATCACGTGCTTTAGAAAAAACTGGTTGACAAAGAGAGCGATAGAGAAACTAAAAGACAGAGAAAGGGAATAGACAAAAAGAGAGAAGGAGAGAGAAATGTTGAAAGAGACAAATAAAGAGATACAATCGGTCAACCAACTATTTAGTATACATTATACATTTTAAAAGACAGGAAACAAACTTTGCTTTTATTATTATACATATATATAAGAAATAAACATTTTTTTTTATTTCTTCAAGTTTCAAGTTTGGGTGGCGGGGGGAGGCTAGTGAAAGTTCAACTATCTGTCCACACCCGTTACAACTCGTCAATTTCCCTCGCTAGATGCTCTCCCAGTGATGAGAAAACCATCCGAGACTGAAGTCTTCAGTCAATGCGTGTAGGTCACTAGACTGAACTCACTGGCGGAAACAGAGCGCTACAGTTGTAAAATTTTACTGACTGTCTGACTGACTGACTGATTGGTGGAGAGAATCTGTTCCCGGTTATCTCTGGGGAACTTCGTGAAAAGTTTTGGTTGGGACAGAATAGACGAAAAGAGTTGAAGAGTTTAGGAACAAATAACAATAAATCCATCGTTTATAACAAGATAATAAGAAATCTTCATTTAGCGTCATGAGGACAATACTAGCATAAGGAACGAGAAGGAATGCATATTATTAATGAACAGAAAATGTTGTAATATAAGAGAAATGTCACGTAATATAGCTTATAAGAGAAATGTCACGTAATATAGCTTATAAGAGAAGAGAAATGTCACGTAATATAGCTTATAAGAGAAGAGAAATGTCACGTAATATAGCTTATAAGAGAAGAGAAATGTCACGTAATATAGCTTATAAGAGAAGAGAAATGTCACGTAATATAGCTTATAAGAGAAGAGAAATGTCACGTAATATAGCTTATAAGAGAAGAGAAATGTCACGTAATATAGCTTATAAGAGAAGAGAAATACAATTGAGTCCAGTTAATCGGACCACACCTGGAAACGATCGGTGTTGGTCCTATACAACTGGCTGGCTATACAGTTCTCTATACTATGGAAGCTAAATAGCATTATAAAAGGCGGGAATGCCTTAGTGCTATGATACTGTGTACACTACTGTATACAATACTTCTACTGAATTGTGTGGTTGTTAAAAGAAGTGTAGCCTCCCCTTATAAGCAGAGTAAAACCACAAGTAAGACACTGTGTGAGACAGCCAGACACTAAGTAAGACACTGTGTGAGACATCCAGACATAAGTAACACACTTTGTGAGACAGCCAGACACTAAGTAAGACACTGTGTGAGACAGCCAGACACTAAGTAAGACACTGTGTGAGACAGCCAGACACTAAGTAACACACTGTGTGAGACAGCCAGACACTAAGTAACACACTGTGTGAGACAGCCAGACACTAAGTAACACACTGTGTGAGACAGCCAGACACTAAGTAACACACTGTGTGAGACAGCCAGACACTAAGTAACACACTGTGTGAGACAGCCAGACACTAAGTAAGACACTGTGTGAGACAGCCAGACACTAAGTAACACACTGTGTGAGACATCCAGACACTAAGTAAGACACTGTGTGAGACAGCCAGACACTAAGTAAGACACTGTGTGAGACCTAAGTAAGACACTGTGTGAGACAGCCAGACACTAAGTAAGACACTGTGTGAGACAGCCAGACACTAAGTAAGACACTGTGTGAGACAGCCAGACACTAAGTAAGACACTGTGTGAGACAGCCAGACACTAAGTAAGACACTGTGTGAGACAGCCAGACACTAAGTAAGACACTGTGTGAGACAGCCAGACACTAAGTAAGACACTGTGTGAGACAGCCAGACACTAAGTAAGACACTGTGTGAGACAGCCAGACACTAAGTAACACACTGTGTGAGACAGCCAGACACTAAGTAAGACACTGTGTGAGACATCCAGACACTAAGTAAGACACTGTGTGAGACAGCCAGACACTAAGTAAGACACTGTGTGAGACAGCCAGACACTAAGTAAGACACTGTGTGAGACAGACACTGTGTGAGACAGACACTGTGTGAGACAGACACTGTGTGAGACAGACACTGTGTGAGACAGACACTACGTAAGGCATTACGTGAAGGGGCTAGACACTAAGCAAGACTCTAGTAAAACACCCCAAGTCAATAGTAAGACACCCCAGGTCACTAGTAAGACACCAAGACACTAGTAAGACACCAGGACGCTAGTTAGACACTAGGTCTTATGTCTAGAGAAAAAATGTTTACTGTCCCTCTTGACAATAGGTCATCTGTAACATCTTTCTGATGTTAAGATGTCCACGAAACAAGAGTGTAGATCTGGAACTCTAGATCTTTGGCTGCCAACTTAAACATCACCCGAAACCAAAAACTCTTTACCTGGCAGTCCATCTTCCACTAAAACAACAATTTGAATCTAGATCTAGACTTTAAACTAGGCATCTAATCTACAAGATAAAAGAATTCTATCCAGAAATAAATCCTGAAAATATAAAATAGAAATAAACAAAGACAGCATCTTGCAGTTTGGATAATTACTCTGTAAGAAAGAAAATACTCTGAATACTTTGCCCTAATCCCAGCATGATGGGAATGGCCGAGCGACGTCTGTCAAGTAACCGCGGAGAATTATCAGGTATCCTGCCTGTCCTCATCTCAATGTAATTATTACTAGGCTGGATTTTTGTTTTCACTCATTCAATGTACCATGACCAGTTGACAGAGATTTTTGTTGTTTTTAGTATTGTTGTCATAAGCCTCTAAACTCTTCATGGGTTCAACAAGTTGAATGGACACAGTTATCGAAAACGGCTCTACAATTCTACCTAGAAATTAGACTGTTTATATATATATCCTGGGAATAAAAATTGGCCACACATAGAAAACTCCGGGTTAAAAGTTATAATTTTACATTTCGATACACTGTGTATACTTTTTGTATTTCTTTTTATTGCTATATGTTTACACAGTATTGTAGCTTTTGTATGGTGTTCGTAGATCAATTCTAGAACATACTAACCAAATGTTGACGCAAGATGACCTGTAGTCTCATTGCTGTTTAAGTCTTAAGCAACCTGACACTCTCGGGACTTACACATGTGTATGCTACTCTCGGGCCTTAACACATGTGTATGCCACTTGGTAAGTACTTTCTAGATTGATAAAGCTGAGTGACACCACACGTCGATAATGACTTTGGTGTAGGTCAAACAATAACTCATGTAAACTTTCCTAGCCAAGAAAGTTTGTTTATGAACCAATAAATAAATAGATTGGGGCTTACTTTCGATTTGTGTATGCTATTTTTTTTATTATTGCTCCTTTATTTGAACTTCTTGTTTTGTAAGTTGCTTTTATGCTGAATTAATAAAAAAACAACAACCTCAACTTAAAAAGTATTTCAAAATGGGGAAAAAAAGGGTTGTTTCTGGGTTTTTTTTTTAAAAGGTCATTAGAGTGAATTCTATTTAATAGAGTCATTTGAAGGAAGTCATTTGAAGGAAACGGAATCAATTTAAGATTTTGTTGTCTTGTTTTCTCTTTCACAGAGTCTTCTTCAACATGGGGACAGACTCTGTTCTTCAACATGGGGACAGACTCTGTTCTTCAACATGGGGATAGAATCTGTTCTTCAACATGGGGATAGAATCTGTTCTTCAACATGGGGACAGACTCTGTTCTTCAACATGGGGATAGAATCTGTTCTTCAACATGGGGATAGAATCTGTTCTTCAACATGGGGACAGACTCTGTTCTTCAACATGGGGACAGACTATGTTCTTCAACATGGGGATAGAATCTGTTCTTCAACATGGGGACAGACTCTGTTCTTCAACATGGGGACAGACTATGTTCTTCAACATCATGGGGATAGAATCTGTTCTTCAACATGGGGACAGACTCTGTTCGGGGACAGACTCTGTTCGGGGATAGACTCTGTTCTTCAACATGGGGACAGACTCTGTTCGGGGATAGACTCTGTTCTTCAACATGGGGACAGACTCTGTTCGGGGATAGACTCTGTTCTTCAACATGGGGTCAGACTCTGTTCGGGGATAGACTCTGTTCTTCAACATGGGGACAGACTCTGTTCGGGGACAGACTCTGTTCGGGGATAGACTCTGTTCTTCAACATGGGGACAGACTCTGTTCTTCAACATGGGGACAGACTCTGTTCTTCAACATGGGGACAGACTCTGTTCTTCAACATGGGGACGGACATCTTTTTTCCTCCCCAGCTTAAACTCCTGCCCCTCTCCTCCTTCCCGAAACATCTGCGGTAATTCGGCCGGTAATGTGGCCCGCGAAACGCGAGTTGGAAGTTTTTCCGGCTCACAGGTCGATAATTGTTTACACTATGTTGTTTATGTTTAGTAATTAAAAAGAAAGTGACCTCGCTTTACTTCGACTGATTTATAGACCAAGTTAAAGGTGACCTTTCTTTTCTTGATGCACTGTGTCTCATAGTATTTTTTTATTCGTACCTCAGAAACATTGGTGTAATGCACAAATTGTAAGACAAATTTCCTTACGGATAATAAAGATTATTATTATTATAAGAACACTTTACAAAATAAACAAATCATTCTTTTATTTTAACAAATTTAATTTTTTAAAAAATTTAAAAGAACATTACAAAATTGAAGAGTGATTACTTACTCCGGATCTCTCTTTGCTTTACATCCGCTCTGTTACTAACCAAACCTTTTTTTAAATCTTTTTTCAAATTCCTTTTTTTTTCTATCAATTTCTGTTAAGAGTTTTCGATATATGGCGAATAACTATAAACTGTTGTTTTTTTAATGTACTCGCTGTACAATACAATGGAAGTGTTAATAAGCTAGTTGTTTTTTTCCTTAAACTTTGAGCGGTAATAAAGTAGAGTTGCTATGAAGATCCACTGCGCTACTCTAGACATATTTTAGTTGGCGACATTTATCTTTCCATTTAGTTGCCTTTACAGTGTTTACTGTTTATCTTTTTAGTTCAAAATCGCTCCCGTAAATTAATTTTTTTTTTTGATTTTCTAAAGTTATTCTTCAGGTTACCTTATATCGCTCCACATATCTCTATATCACTTTCTCTTCTTTTAGTCTGTTACAGAATATTTTTTTCTCTTATTATTATTATTATTATTTTTATTTGCTTCAAGAACGTAAACAGGATCATACAAATATATATCTAGTAAAAAACAAAAATAAACAAAATCTTGGTTATTTCTAGTTTCTTAAACAAAACAAAAACAAACAAAAGTGTATATCATGGCCTACAATTGCTCTGCAGTGTTTCCTGTACCAGTGTGTAGTGTTTCCTATACCAGTGTGTAGTGTTTCCTATACCAGTGTGTAGTGTTTCCTATACCAGTGTGTAGTGTTTCCTATACCAGTGTGTAGTGTTTCCTGTACCAGTGTGTAGTGTTTCCTATACCAGTGTGTAGTGTTTCCTGTACCAGTGTGTAGTGTTTCCTGTACCAGTGTGTAGTGTTTCCTATACCAGTGTGTAGTGTTTCCTATACCAGTGTGTAGTGTTTCCTATACCAGTGTGTAGTGTTTCCTATACCAGTGTGTAGTGTTTCCTATACCAGTGTGTAGTGTTTCCTATACCAGTGTGTAGTGTTTCCTGTACCAGTGTGTAGTGTTTCCTGTACCAGTGTGTAGTGTTTCCTATACCAGTGTGTAGTGTTTCCTATACCAGTGTGTAGTGTTTCCTGTACCAGTGTGTAGTGTTTCCTATACCAGTGTGTAGTGTTTCCTGTACCAGTGTGTAGTGTTTCCTATACCAGTGTGTAGTGTTTCCTGTACCAGTGTGTAGTGTTTCCTATACCAGTGTGTAGTGTTTCCTGTACCAGTGTGTAGTGTTTCCTATACCAGTGTGTAGTGTTTCCTATACCAGTGTGTAGTGTTTCCTGTACCAGTGTGTAGTGTTTCCTATACCAGTGTGTAGTGTTTCCTGTACCAGTGTGAAGTGTTTCCTATACCAGTGTGTAGTGTTTCCTATACCAGTGTGTAGTGTTTCCTGTACCAGTGTGAAGTGTTTCCTATACCAGTGTGTAGTGTTTCCTGTACCAGTGTGTAGTGTTAGTTGTATTTATTTTTTTTATTTTACGTATGTTTTCATCGTGTGCTATTTCTAATGGTCTGATGCATCATGGGTTTTCTAACATTTAATTGGATTATTGATCACTCGTATTGGGTGTGTTAGGCTGTGTGCTTTTAGGATAAAAAATATTTTTTTTTATGGGGGGAGGGCGCTCTGATCTGGACATCTTTTAACCCTTTCGCCGCCGCTGATTATATCCAAATGTTATGGTGTCCCCAATGTCATTAATGTATGTGTTTAATCATGACGTATAGCATGCTTTTATCTTATACTAGCAGATCTGATCTAATCCAATTACGCAGCCACATCCTGTGTAGCCTATTAGCTCCTATGAATCGATCTATGAATCAATCTATGAATCAGTCCATGAATCCATCATACGCTCACATCGAGCCAGTGTTATTCCCATCTGTCCCGGGCCTCAGCCTATCGTCTTTCACTGCCTCATCATAACTTCACAGCGATATCGGATAACGTCCCGCGGCCTCCCTGTGTCCACGCCCCTCCCCCCAACTCACCAAACGTGTACTTAACACGAGTAGACATTACTACATAACGGTTTAGGCTCCCCCCCCTCCTGTAACACAGCCCCTCCCCATCCCCACAACCTCGACCATATTGACCATGTATAAACGCAGCAGCATCGGTGCCCGGGATGCGTTCAATTTGTTTTGTTATAGTTCGCGCCCGGCAAACACCAAACTTTAGCGTGCTCAATTTATAACATTCACCAACAGAGAGTCGTAGACAGACGGCACTCACTCTCTGAAGAAGAAGAGAGAGAGAGAGAAAGAGAGAGAGAATGAGCATCTATCCAAGAGAGGGCGAGGGGATGGAGGAAAGGGAGAGTAATCTGTCTCAACTCACTTAAACAGAAGTTGTTGAGAATGTTTTCCCCTTCAAGTTTATTTCCCTTTGAATGTTTTCACCCTCGTGGGTAGCAGCAGACGTAGAATATTCCAGCCCTCAGAATCGTTTTTTTTTTTCTTCTTTTTCTCTCTCTGTTTTTTTTTTTACCTTTTTTTTTCCGCCTTTCTTTCTCTTTCATCCCCTCCCCCCCCCCCTAGTTTTTTGCCCTGTTTCATTTCTGCCTCCTGTTGGCTTTGCTTGAAGATATCGTATTTCTATGGCAACAAACGCCTGGCCATTGATTGGTGCTCACCGACTTCATAAACTGACTCTAAATGCCGAGAGAACGCTATGGGAGTGGTGTTGCCACTCTGTGCTACTCTGGCCAGATTTTTGAGCGTGTGTATGTGTACGTGTGTGTATGTGTGTGTGTGTATGTGAAAAACAACGGGTAGTCGATATTTAAAGAAAAAAATTATGTGACACATCCCGTACAATAAAAACATGAGACAATATTCTACACAACAACATACGATCTACACCAGGAGGTTATGTTGATCTATATGTTCCGTTTTTTTTGTCTATTTCTCCCCCCCCCCCCCCGTGTGTGTGTGTGTGTGTGAGGTAGACAGGTCAATACTGACTGCACAAAAATCTACAGATCATATGTACGCCATTGTCTAGAGGAAATAATAAATGGTGTATAGTTATACAATGTTATGTCTGGCATTGGAAATGTTACAAGTTATATGTTTACATACAAGTCACGCAAGAAGAGTGGAAAAAATGACAACTATCCTTGTTTGGAATAAAGCTTCACTTCGAATAAAGAATAGTGCTTGCCTACGTTTTGGTCTTCGGTGGAAGGTTTAGCTACCAACTCTCTCGACTGCACTTCCAGGCCACATTCTGCTATTTCACTCTCTACAGCCATGTCTTTTTCTCTCTCATTACTTTAATACCAATGTTTCAGCATACGTATAATTAAATTATATAAGGGAAGAGCTCCCCACTTACAACTATATCTCTCAATAATGTAGAAATTATTTCCCTTTGCGCTATCTAAACAAAAATAATTAATTACCAATAGCTAATTGATAAATTGGCAAATTTAAAATAAAAAATGCATTGTTTTGTTAGGTACAATGAATAATTGTTTATAGTTCCAAGTTAAAACAGTTGCGGAAGAAATAACGTGTACAATTATTTAAGGGGACGAAACCCGACATATTTAACCATAACTGTAAATACTGAAAGATTAATTGTTGGTATAAAAAAAACCCAGTAATAAATCAACTAATTGTTTTTTTTTTTAATTAATTCATGCACTAAGTACGCCAATACATAATTGTGCCATTGCAACTTGATCCGAGAATGTGTGAGGGAGAAATAAGGTGTTGAATCTTTTGACCACACAGACAGAGCGAGTTGATACAAAGTTTGGTTAAAACAATGAGGGACAGAACTGCAAATTTAAAGCCTTATGTCTCAATACTGTAAGAATTATTTCTTCTATGTCAGACAAAAATTATTAAGTTACCACTAATTAATTAATTAATTGGTTAATTTGTTGATTTTTTTTTCGGTTGATTCGTGTTTTGTTTTGGACAATGAATAATTGTGCAAAGTTCTCTCACCTGATCCGAGAATGGGAAGTGGGGAAATAAATTTGTACCAGACAGACAGACAGACAGATTGACTTGATTTAAGCTTTGTAAAAATGGCTAGCAGCTCATTATTTCATTTCATTCTATTTAATCTTTTGTTTCGGTAAAGACTAGTCTCACTTCTCCGTTTCTTCTTTTATATCAATGCTTTTTGACCTATTCCCCTTAGTCCACTGTATTTTATATTTGGGGAGGGAGCGCGGTAACTAGAACAGCATTGTACAATGTAGAGACATATAGGTCTAAGATATATTGTTTTTATTAGTGCTTGTGGTCATTCTATAAAGCTTCGAGTCGGATGACTCTAAACGCTGAATAATAAGAATATCTTATTGGCTGCTAGATATCTTGCCAGAGAGCCTTCCTTTTCAAACCATTGAACTATATAACCAGTATCAGGGATCCAGCATCCTTCTTTCAGACGGGTCAACGGTAAGGCCGGTTCAGGTTGGCCCTCTTGAATTGTTGATGTAAGCCTAGCAAGGAAAGGCACCACAAGAGTGCTATACGCAATTTGACATTAGCGGGCGCCAGGCGCCTTGCTCACGTTTGAATGGCCTCCTTCCTTACCCCTCCCCCAGCTCTAGATCTCGGCGTTAATTTAAACACATTGCCACACTGATTGCATGAAAGAGAGGAATGTGTCTGTAAAGGTGTTTGCATGTTTGTATATGTGCTTGTTTGTATGTTTGTATATGTGCTTGTTTGCATGTTTTTATATGTGCTTGTTTGTATGTTTGTATGTGTGCTTGTTTATTGATATAAGAAATGAAAAACACAAACTGAAACTGAAATGAGTTGAGTTATGATACAGAAACAAAAACGACCAAGCCAAGTCTGTTGACACATTGTATAAGGTCAGGACAAAGAACAAGTCTAGATAGAGAGATAGTGACAATATTTGGTGGTTCAATAGAAAGGAACGTTGAAAGTTCTGGAATGTTCTCACAATTTTTTTAGTGGGAACAAAATTAAATCGTGTATCAAAATAAAAAAAAAAGGGGGGGGGGTAATGAGGTTTCACAAATTTAATAAACAGAGCAGAATTTCCAAAAATCGAACTAATTTGATTTTTTAAATAATTTACTTTGATAATTTTTACCCGGCATGCATCCTGCTAGTTGTGTGAACAAAAAAGAAATCCTGTGTCTAACACAAAACATTCATTATAAGAATCAGACAAGGCTTACGTAGCACAAAGGGAAGTAATAATTTGTTCAGTTAGAATATCTGTATGAATATATCTCTCTCTATCTCTATGCGTTTCTGTGTGGTCTAGATCTAGTTATTTCAGTACATCAAGTAAATATGTACAAAGTTGATCACCATGTCTTGGAAATGTACACTAATTATAGACATTTTAATAATTTCTTTTCTAAATTTTATGATACCATAAGAGAGAGTTTTCGCGGTTGACCCTTTTGTCTCTAGTTTGTCCAGATGTAGGCCTATGTATTTATACTATATAGCTCATTAATATAAGTTAATATTATATTTTTTTAAATCATACTACATACTGTATGATATTGTGGTATTTGAATAGTAAACACTGTTAGCTTACATTACTCTACGTGGCAGAAAAACATGCGCAAAATATCTGAGGAGATATCTCCGAAACACTGAGTATCAATGAAATTATTGTGGACATGTGGTTTTATTGAAATACTTAAAAGGAAGAAGAGAAGCCAGAAGTTTAGGGATAAGGAGTTTTAGTTGATACAAATTAGAAACAAAACCAGTAAGTGATAAATTAAGATGTTTGTAGGAATGGGTTATTTCAAAATAAATTTCTGTCATGTTTGTATGGGTGTTTAGCGAGGAGGATGGAACGCCGAGCTCATAACGCTGTTGTCATGGGTTCGATCTTTAGGCTTGCTTTTTTGTTTCTTCCTATTTTATGTTATGTTTACTATAGGATTGGGACATTAGGTAAGAATTTTGTTTTATTTGTATATTAATTGGTAATTATAGTTTCCCCTTATTTTTTCAAAATACTTAATTCATATAAACTATAAATATCTGAGGGCTGGAAATATTCTATAATCTTGAATAGCAGTATTGACAAAAATGTTTGAATGATGACATTTCCGTTCAATGGATAATAAATGTTTGAATGATGACATTTCCGTTCAATGGATAATAAATGTTTGAATGATGACATTTCCGTTCAATGGATAATAAATGTTTGAATGATGACATTTCCGTTCAATGGATAATAAATGTTTGAATGATGACATTTCCGTTCAATGGATAATAAATGTTTGAATGATGACATTTCCGTTCAATGGATAATAAATGTTTGAATGATGACATTTCCGTTCAATGGATAATAAATGTTTGAATGATGACATTTCCGTTCAATGGATAATAAATGTTTGAATGATGACATTTCCGTTCAATGGATAATAAATGTTTGAATGATGACATTTCCGTTCAATGGATAATAAATGTTTGAATGATGACATTTCCGTTCAATGGATAATAAATGTTTGAATGATGACATTTCCGTTCAATGGATAATAAATGTTTGAATGATGACATTTCCGTTCAATGGATAATAAATGTTTGAATGATGACATTTCCGTTCAATGGATAATAAATGTTTGAATGATGACATTTCCGTTCAATGGATAATAAATGTTTGAATGATGACATTTCCGTTCAATGGATAATAAATGTTGGTTCAAGACAAAAACACAAGAAGTGCTAGCAGCTCCAAGTCTAGACTCGAGGGTCAAACACACAACAAAAACTTCGTATCTGATTGAGCCAACATCATGTTTGTTAACAGCGCTCTATTAATTAAATTATTATTATTATTATTAGTTTTTATTATTATTATTATGTGTTTTTTTTTAGTTGTAGTTCTGTTGTAAAGTTAAAAAAAAAAGCTCTCATTCAGATATCATCCTGTTTTTTATTGTTTAAATTCGAAAACATAGATATTTGATTTCTTCTTCGGCATATTAGAGAGTTTATTAGATAGTTGACTAGGGTTTATATATATATATATTAATCTGATATTCCAATCCACTTCATTATTTTGTTTTTCTTGTATTTATACAAATGATAATATTAATGAACTCGTGTTAAAATGAATTCACAAATAGTGCAGAGAGTTGTACACATTGGTTTTGTTTTGTACACATTGGTTTTGTTTTTTACACATTGGTTTTGTTTTGTACACATTGGTTTTGTTTTTTACACATTGCTTTTGTTTTTTACACATTGGTTTTGTTTTTTACACATTGGTTTTGTTTTTTACACATTGGTTTTGTTTTTTACACATTGGTTTTGTTTTTTACACATTGGTTTTGTTTTTTAATCGAGGAGTTACGGAACTACCAAAATAAATGCGCAGTCTTATGGGAATGGTAGGAACTTCACGATAAAGTCTACACACACACATACACACACACAGAGTATACTCACACACTTGCCAATGGTAGTTCTTGACTTGCTGTTTCTCAAAGGCACTTTTTTAAAATAACTTCCCCCCCCCCCCCCCTGGACTCCCACTTGAGAATTGTGTTGTGACTACATTCAAACCAAATTGAAATAAACAAAAAATGAACATAAAAATAATTCTTGAACATTTCAATGTGTTCAATGTACAAATTAAATCTGAATATCTCTTTCAGTTCTATTTCATCTAATGGTAAATTAATTCTGAATGTCTCTTTCAGTTCTATTTCATCTAATGGTAAATTAATTCTGAATATCTCTTTCAGTTCTATTTCATCTAATAGTAAATTAATTCTGAATGTCTCTTTCGGTTCTATTTCATCTATTTTATTTTTTCCCTCTTCAAGTCAATACTTTCTTTGCATGGTCTAGACTCAATGTTGAAATAAAATAGGACTTTTTGTTGAGACCGTGCGGGGGGGGGGGGGGTTGACATTTGAAGGGAGGGATATGAGGTCCAGGACATTGTTATTTGAACACACCGGGAAAAAATTATTAATAATACCTTAAGCACACTCAGAACAAACACGCACACACTCAAGCGAGCGCTACGCTGCCAAGTAATTGTAGGTTTCATTCTGTGGGGGAGTGTGTGTTTGTTTTATGCTGTGACTTTGTGTGTGTGTGTTTTTCTGACGTCAAGTCAAACAGTTTAACTTAAGACTTTTTTTGTGTGTATATGTATGTGTGTGTATGTGTTGAGAAAGTGAGCTTGGGCTTAGCACAGTGTGCCAGGTGTGTAGATCTAGGTGTGTGTCGTGTGATGGTATAAGTAATGTACATTGAGAACGTCGGATCTCCAATAAGCAAACATTTGAAACCCACTGAGGTCATCAACCTGATCAAGGTCGTTTCATTATTGCCTTCCCCCCCCCCCCCACACACACAACCACACCCAGGGCCGCCGCTACCTATTGTGAAATGTGTGCATTGCACGCAGGCGGCCGACTTTAGGAGGTGACCAAATCCTTATTCCAAGGCTACTTTTTAAACTAATTCAGTTAAAAACAAAATTACTTAAATATTTTATATAAATTCTAATTGTTCAATTATCCTTTGAAAACATAAACGATATTCGTACATAAGAAATTATTTTGGAATCTAGAACAAACAAACAAAAATAGAACAGCGTGCGAGGGATTCCCACGGGTTTATTTATAAGTGCATCATTTCTGGCCTTGAATTTTCGCGTGTAGTTTTTAATATTTGTTTTGAGTCGAATAGCCCGCCTTGTAAGTAAATCTATTACCGGTAATTAAAAAGTCAATTTTAAAAACATTTTCACTAAAAGGGGGGGGGGCGCTAGTTCCTCTCATATGGAGGGGGAGGACGCAACGTCCTGACAAAAAAGGGTGTTATGGCGTGTGTGTGTGTTTCCTGTGAGAAGAGATTAAGCGATTGATTGGTGGTTATGCAGTGACAATGATAAAATCTACGTACCTAGTGCACATGTGAGACGATCTTAAGACATGAAAGAGAAAGACTTTATTTTTTGTTGTGAGCTAGATTTTGTTTAAATATCAGTTCATTTTATAAATATCTCATCTACGTCTCATCTCAAGTTCAATCGTGAATACTAAAACAGTTCTATTTGTGTTTTGGTTCCCTAAGAAGTTTGTTCAAGTTATTTAAAGTTTGTTTTTTTTAATTTAAAAAATTTATAACGCATTCATCGACTAGCTGTCTGGAGTTATAAGCCAAATACCGACCAACAACATATTGGGGGGGGGGGGGGAGGAGCGGCGGCGACAAAAATGTTCAGACCCCTTGCCGACTTGAGCGGAAACCTGCCGCATCTTCAATTCTATCTCCAGGAAAAACTTTTTACAAAGTTTACAAAATATGTAGGCAAAACAATTTCCGAAACAAAAAAGTTTTAGTGAACTTTCATGACATTTTTGCAATGTTAAATTAATATAAATGAAAAATAAAATCTAAAAATTGTGACTAAATTTCTTTTCTTTTTTATTACATTCTTAAAAAATTTCATGAACCTCACTGTGGAAGCTTTCATCGCTTCTCTGGACTCCAGCTTCTAAGTGTTGTTATCTAGGGAGTCGCCACCCGGGAATGTGAAAAATGCTGTCTTACTATGTTTTATTTCAAGTCATTGTATAAGTGACTTGTACTTTTATTATTTACTTTTTACTTGACTCTAGAAAAATATTCAGCACTGAGTTGCTTCATTTGTTGGATAAATTTGTAGGCACCTCTGACTCCGTGTATGTCAGATGATTGTGTGTACAATGCACATCTCTCCAAAATACAATCGTGATCATTTTTATGAAAGTGTACGGAGCGTTGACAAATTTCCACCTCAACAGATTTTGTATTTCGAGCTTTTTTTTTTCAGCTTATGCTTTTACTTCCAATAACAAACAAGTGAACATATCCTAACACTGTGGAGCAGTCAAAGTTATCGATAAATTGTATATAGATCATTATCATTTACACTATTCGTTGTGATATACCTGCCGCAGCTCATCAATTATAATCGTTGAAAATACAGGAGCATAAGCCAGTAGTCAGAATGAGATCAGTTTTTTATGTTTATCATAAAGAACCAAGATGTCTTATTTCTGAATGTACGTAAGTCCGACATTTTTCTTAGTGCATGATTCATAGTTGTACTTGAGGGGTACAACAAAGGTGCGAATATGAAATGAAAAAATGAAATGTTCTACAAAAAATACATTTAAATCAAAGACACTTTTGGAACAGTGCCCAGCTCACTCTTAATGGAATTTTTTTTTCTAGAAAAAAAGGGGAGGGCGGCATATTTTAATTTCGCACGCAGGTGGCCACAACCCTCGCGGCGGCCCTGCTTACACCCCAACACAAACGCAAACAGAAATCTTTTCATTTGACTTCTTAAAGCCCCAAAAACATACAAATTTTGTTTCATTAACGCATCAACATTTTTATTTTAAATGTAACCATACAACTGTACTTCCGTTTTCAAGTGACGTCTTTTAAAAACAAAAATACATCAACGAAACAAACTATTTTTGATTGTCTTAAAATCTGGGTTTATAACCTTAGACTTTAGTCTTAATAAAAAAAAAACCAATATTTTAGCTACAGATCTACCGTGCTACAGGTGGTGTAGATATCGGAAAGAGGCTATATGCTAATTAATATGATATACATTTTACTTGTGCCTATACAGATAGAAAGTATATCTATTTATTGACATCTTTTTGGTTTTAAAGGTTTTGATAGGTCAGTGTTACGGGAAATGTTTAAATGTATATAACGTAGTTAAATGAAGGGTTAGTTTCAGGATTAATCTTCGGGTTAAAAAAAAGGATATTGAAATCAATAGTTTATGATTTTCGTAGGCTCCCTAAAGACAACCTGACCTAAAGTATAAATTAATTTCACTGATGTATTTGTAGTAGACTTCACCCTATCAATGCTGGTAGGATATCGAAAGACCAAAATGTGTCTGTGAGTGGGTATGTGTTAGAGAAGAATGTGTGTCGGTGTGCAAAAACTAGTTTTACAATTAAGGATAAACTTTGTTAACTAAAAGACAGATGGGCAAAGCGACGCGCCTGGAATTTTAAGCTCAAATGAATTGAAACTATTTATTTCATATGGCTCTGCACCAAATGTAAAATGCAAGAAATGTCGGAATAAGGTTATTCACCACATTATACTATCTGAGTATAACCACATACACAGCAAGACTATACAAGTAGAAGGATTAGGATATTTAGTGGTTCAGAGTCCAGACTAAAAAACCAAGAGGTCATGTCAACTCTCTGGTGCCACTGTTTAGATTTTTAGAACGAAGCCTAACAACACCCAGACAACGGGTCAAGTTGTGGACATTAACGAATCTCTCTCTCTCCCCTTCTCTCTCTCTCTCTCTCTTTCTCTCATACAAACACACAGACAGACTTTCAGAAACTAAAGTAGCCTCGAAACATTATTCAAATATTTTCCTGACCTATATAGCTTGTAACTAGAAGAAAGGAGCCAAAAAAATGAAAATATCTTTATTAAATGTAGCGGAACAATTCATTTCATTTGTTTTGAAATAACTTCACCGTGTTGGCGTGTGTCTCTATGGACGTGAACTAAAAGTTTCACAAATCTTCACGTCTATTACATTGCATTGTTTCTCTTCAGTTTGGCATTGTATAAGTTGATTGTATGTATCCCCTCATCTTTATCATTGGCTATGGGGCTGTTTATTGCGTTCATTTCTTTGGCCAAAAGACAAGCACGCGCATCAATAGAACTGGAATGTAGCACTATCTGTTCCGTGTGTAGTGGTCTAGTCTATAGACTAGATATTATGTACTTTTATTTATATGTATGCATGTTTATGGTTGGTGGAGAGTTTTTGAATAAGGAAAATGAACCAATTAAATATAATGAGTTCCTATGACGATTTGCCAATATAATATATTGGTCATTAGGCATACTATATGGATAGCCTCGTTCAGTTAAGTCAGAGGTGTTTAGTGATGTCCATACTATGACCCGTGGGCCTTTGAATAGCATTTCTGGCCCTTGAAAACTTTGTGCAGAGGATCAATGCCATGAGACTCGCTTGCGTCCCTTGACGTACGTGTCAGAAATGGAAATGGGCCCAACGGTGAACAAAGGTGGACACTTTTGTTGTAAAGAGTAAACTTTGATTGAAGATACACCTAGGCGTAGATCTAATCACTAGCTCCATGGAAACACTGACAACAATAACTGCAGATTATTTTTGTAGAATTCTACCTCTGACTAGTAAATAAAACGATTATCTAAACCTATACGTCCAAATGTGTATAATTTAAGCATAATTAAGAGAGGGACACAGATTATTAATTTAGCGTAAAAAGAATTAATAAACAACATAAAAAGACTACATGATAGTTATGCTTAGGGTCGGCGGATTGATAGGACCCATGTCGAAATGTATTTTTTAATTAACAGGATTTTTAAAAAGACTTCTCAGAAAATTGCTTCTACATAAGGGAAAAAAATGTCAATGAACATTGTAGTGTGTTGTAAACATGTCAAGATTGTTTCAAATGTCTCAGTGGATAAAGAAGATTTCATTCGTTTCAAATTTCATCCGCCGGATCCTTTGCATAGTTTTCATGTTTTTGGTATGTTTTGAATGAAGTCTTTTGACTTAACGAATACTTCTGTGTCCCTCTCTCTCTCTCAATTATATTTAAATCTTTTCTTTTCTTTAACTTAATTTAATATTAGTTCAATTTTGTAATAGTCTTTTTTTTATGTTCATTATTTTTACAATTATTGTAATCAGCACCTAATAGTCATTATGAGGCGCTCAAAGTATTAGCAATTGGAATATAATAATTATAATAACAATAGTAATTATTATTATTATTATTATTATTGTTATTATTGTCATTATTATATAAGAAATACATTACTTTTCCTTCTCTAGCGCTGCCAGGGTTGAGCTACACGTTAAATGGAAACGGACTTCATTGTAACCCCCTTGACAGTGTCCCACTGAGCATCTTCTGATGATGTGACAGTCTGCAACAGACCGCTCTTCTACAGGTAATGAGGATTCTACCTCTTAGGAATGTTTAGGGCTTCCGACGTGTCCGCTGGGTCAGTAGTCACTGTCCCCTCGTCTGATATAACAACAGACTGTATTGTTACTATAGATAACTTCCATAGTCGTTTAATCTCTAAACTAACGTTTGTCTTATTTTCTTGGTTTTTCAATGTCAAATTTCCTTCAATTTTGGATTGTGTTTACTTTTTGTTGTTATTATACTTAATGTGCTTATAAAAATATATTTCAGCCCATATCTTCACAATAATAAAAAAAAGTTTCCCTTTCAGACCATGCGGTCTATAGGTCAGGTGATGAATGTTAAGGTCATCTGTATCCCAAAATCATCTGCTTGTAAAATGTAAAATGTTTTACATGTTTCGGATGTTCCTTCAGAGTTGAAGATAATTTACTTCCTAGTCCAAACCTCCCTCAGATCGACGGGGGGATGGGAGAGGGCAGGATTTGAACCCTCGACCATCGATAAATTTGAACGACAGTCCAGCGAGCAAACCGCACGACCAGGCAGCACAACGACCAACCGCCTTTACTTTCCATAACTCAAGGGCGCCCTAAAAATTCAGAAATTCAAAATCCCAGTCTTCACCAAGATTCGAACCCAGGAGTCCGGGCTCAGAAGCCAAGCGCTTAACCACTCAGCCATCTTGACCCCCTATCTTAACATTACTTCTATATTTGGTAAAGATCTTTACAAACTACCTTCCAAACTTTTAGATGTGTTTTTGTCTAAACAGAAACGAATGCCAAAGAGTTAGATTATATAGCTCAGTGAGCTCTAGTAAAACTGGGGCCATTGTAAACCCACTTTGTCACGTGACTATGTTGTATATAAATAAAGGTAAGTATCAACACACGATTAAAGTGTTTCTCGTGTGGTCCCAGTTGGGAACGAGGCTCCGTGAGTAGCTGTAGGAGTTCACGCCCCTGTACAACGGGAGTTAACCATATGTCTTCTATTCACTTAATGGTGAGTTATGTTCTTAGCTCCGCCATAAAAGTGTTCAACCTTCGAGTGTATTTCCTGGTGATGGATTTAGAAAAACAAACACTTATAGACTTTGGGCTTAGGTAAATACATAAATAAACAAAATGTCTACGTTTTTTTTGTGTATATTTGCATTCTTGAAAATAACCAGTAATACTGACAAAACATGTATTTATTGTTTAGCACGGACAATAAAGATTATAATTATTATTATTATTATTAAAACAGACACAAAAACTATTTGTTCCCCTGACAATCAACTCATTGAATGGAACTGATCTATCTGATGTCAACATTTCACAGGTAATGTTTGTATCTATAGTTTTAATGCACAAATTCTAAAACCAATTTCCTGATGATAATAAAGATTATTTATTTATTTTTCATTATTATTACTACTACCGTCCACGCTAATTAAAATCATTATTATTATAATAATAATAATTATTATTATGTGAAAAATGAATTGTCTGGTACTGCCAGGGTCGAGCTTCGTTTTTTTTTTTTGTTGTTTTTTTTTTAAGTAAGTAGAAGTAAATAGAATCTTGATAATAATTTTTTTTTCATGTACACAATAGTTAGCATAGCTATCGGTCTAATGTGTAGAATTAGTGACTCGGCTACTGGAAGATTTTCATATTAGAAAAGAAATAAATAACAACAACTTATGTCGGTGTATCCGGTGTACATCAAACAGGAAGTGTGTTGTTAAGCTGTGTACTTTAAAAGGTAGATAATTGTATTATTTTATTTTTTTCTACATTTCTTAGCACCTCACAATTTCATATTTTTGTATTGTCTGAAGCGCATTCAAAATCTTGTTATTTAGTCGGCAATTTTTGTGTTTTTATTTGGTGTCCACAATATTGTTTAATTAATTTATTTATTTCAAAATCCCTCGCAATTTTCCTTTTAATTTGTCTACGTTTTTCTTTCGTTACTTTGTATTTCCCCAAGATTTCTCCGTATCCCTTTCTTTCTTTATTTATTTTTATTTATCTATTGTTAAAATAATGTAAAACAAACTTTACAAAATTGAAAATTCAACACAAATGTGATTGCTAAAATATTGTGTTTAAAATTGAGAGTTAAAGTCTCTACAAGGGATATCCCAGTGACCGTGGGCGTAGTTACAATGCCACTTAAAATTAACTATGTACTCTAGCGGCCTCCATGATCAAGTGGTAGTGTTAACGTGACGCCGTTTTAAGACTTACGCTGCCTAGACGTCTTCGATGTTACACTATTTTACTTTAAACATATAGAACATTATTCATTTTTTTTACCGCTACTTACATATAGGCCTCTAGTTAAAATGAACAATGACCTATGTCTGTTTGACTATTGTAAACACATGCCAACACCTAGCGCCCCGCAAGCGGCGTATACCGGGAACAAGAACTAGCTCAAGGCTATGGTCCGGGAACAAGCAGTAACTGTTATATGGTACGTATACCAGGAACAAGGACAAACTGCCCTAGACCATGTTTACACGCGACGACATTTTGAGATTTGATTTAAGAAAAGTAGACAGAGAAATGATGTATGTAAAACAAAACAACAAGAGAGGGCGCGGGGTGTGAATGTTTACAGTGAAGGTTAAAACAGATTTGTTTTTATCTGACTTTCAGCCCGTCTTTTGATAGGATATTTGTGAAACGAATGGTTTAGAATAATGTTTGAGATAGATGTTTAAATATATTTTCAATTGGCAATTTAATGTCTTTAAAAGTATTTTAGCAAATTTTTAAAAAGATGTTCTTGTATGATGTTTAAAAAATTGTTTGTAAAATTATATATTTTCTTTTATAAAAAATAAAAAATTGTATTTTTTTAAAATCTTTTTTCCTCTTCTTCTTTTTCTTCTCTCTCTCTCTCTCTCTCTCACACACACACACATGTTCTAGAGATTACGGCAAACTTTAGAAAATGTTTCTACCTGACAGGTATAGTACCGCCTGACAGAAATATTAGCAAATAGACTGAATTTCGGTTTTCTAATGTTGAAGGAAATATTTGTACACACTAGAGAGCTGCTTCTATTTCTTAGATTTGATTGGCCGAACTAAAACAAATAATGTCTCCAGATTTAGATTCACCTGTTAAGACTTAGCATTGATACATTGTCTATGTTCTACATTTATCTTATATAATACAGACGTTACTTCAAAAAAGAATTTTCTCTTGAATTCTTTTGTTGTTAATGTTTATATATATTTTTTAACGTCTCTGATTACTTCTTTAACCGTACTTTAACGCTAATTTATTTTTGGAATAATATTTAATAAACAATAAAAATGTTTATTTTTCCTTAATTTTAGGCCTATGTCTAGATCTAGGTCTAAGTCTAGACTGCATGTTTGCAATTTTGTCATGTCTCTAAGGTTTAGTTAAAATGAAAGACAAAGTTTATTCTGTATTCTGTTATATAGATTCTCAGGTTGAACTGCAGACAATTAAGACGTGAATGACACCAAAAGTATTGAAATTGTTCTGTAGTGACATGGCTCCAATCATCAGTGGAGATCTGGCACTATCTAAGTGGGGCCTAGGGACCAGGACAACAAGATTTGAACTAGATCTAGATCAACTTACCGATGGTGGAAAGCTATTCCCATTTAAGACATGTCTTGTATGGAAACAGATTCAGCGGCATGTTTACAACATTGTACACTTAATAAATCACAAACTCTTGCAGTCTGTATTCTAGACTTGTTGGTACACAAATGAATATATCTGGAAAAATGTAATGTCCACAAAATACTAGCGAATATCCCGGCTTCACTTCACTTTGAAATAACTCACAAGCCGAAAAAAAATATATGTAGACCTTGTATACTTTTGTCGCATGTATTGTCCTGACGTAGTCCAGGGTTTGTTTTATATTTACACCAACCCACGCGCGCACGTTCACAATGAAGAGCACAGCGAATCGTTCCGCTATGTGGTAGTGACAATAGGAGTCAATAGTACACACACAAATACTATGCGTTCTAGTTTTCTTTCTCTTGTTTCAAATTTTAAAACGCCCGGAACATCTACGTACTAGAGCTGTGCTGGTTGGTAGCCAGGGCCGCTCAAGTTATCCCCCTGTGTGTGTGTAGGCCCGCTGTGTATGGCGGTGACCCCCGGTCTCCCCCCACCTAGCCACACGGTCTCATGTTCCATTGGCTAGGCGCCCCACTTCTCCTCCCCGGATAGCGTTACGCGCGACGTGCCTTGAAACCCTGTCGCCATGGCGACCACGTCAATCAAGTAACCCGACCCCGCGAGGGGCGGGGCTTCAGGTAGCCTGCCGCGCCTCGGGAATGCGTAGCGTACAATCGATCCGCACGGCTAGAAAAAAAAAAAAGATTTAAAAAAAAAACCAAACTGTATGAAGATAAAGGAGTTGGAAGGAAACCAGAATGGATTGTCTTCAACAGAAGATAGATTTGAAAGAAGGAAGAAAGGGTTTCCCTTAACTAGCTCTAGCAATGGGAATCAAATCGTCACGTGATCGCCACAGACCCAGCAGAAGAACAGTGCAGTTGTCAATAAGTAGGGTATCACACACAAACTACATACATAGGTCTGTTACAATTGGTTACTAATTGTACGTCGGTACAAACCCCCCCCCCCTTTTTTTTTTTTTTTTACAAATAAATAAATGGTTTAAAAAAGGTTTTCAACGGAGTAAATAAAACACTACGTGTACGCCTTCCAAGTTCAGTGGCGTAAACAAAATAGCAGAGGAAGAACATGAAAACAAACATATGTGATGTACAAACAAACAAAACGAAGTGGCTATTCAGACCTGGCTCCGCGCAGATGTTTATGTCTATTCAGAGCTGGCTCCTAAGTTGATTCTTCGCAATACTGGCCTGACATTTTACTATTTGGAAAACAATCATCCGAAATATTATTTATCAAAACTTTAATATCAGGAGATCGTTACAGAGAGACCTATAAACAGATATCACAGACCCAATCGCTAAACCTATCAATTATATCAATAGAGCTAACAATAAATTCATTAGTTCAATCAGTAATATTTACTGACCTATCAGTAAATGTTGTATACCTCTCTGTAACATCGATTCTCCTATATATAATATCGATAGATCAATCATTAGACAATATATTAGCAGCAGTAGGTCTAACAGGGGACTTATCATTAAACTTGTCAGTAATATCAATAGACATATCGACAGACCTATCAGAAAACCTAACTATAAATGTCAAGTTATGTCAAAAGATCTATACATATCAGTAAACCCATCAGTAAAGCCACCATAACATCAGTAGACCTTATAATAGATGTATCAATAAAATCAGTAGACCTACTTGTAATATTAGTAATTTGTAACAAATCTGTCATAAGGTCCATCAATAAATCTATCTTATATCGGTAAACTTATCAATAAACCTATCAATTTTTTAAAATCAGAAATCCTATCATTAGACCTATCATTTATATCACTAGACCTATAGAGAGACATACCAATAGTAATTTAATCGGTATATATGTTATATATATATATATATGTTATATGACTAGTGTCATCAGAAGACCTATCAGTTATGTCGGTAGACCCATCAGAAGACACAGCTAGCTCTGACGATGCCTCTAATATCATCTCTGGTGGATTGTTTTTGTAAAACAATATTTTAGAAGCAAAATGTTGCTTCAGTGTTTGTTGAATGTTTGTGTAGATGAATTGAAGCTGGCACGACACGGAAATAATGGCGCAATTTGTCTTACAGCTGATATAGCCAATGAAAAGCAACAAAAAGCAACAGAAAATCTATAAATAGTTTGGTGTATGTATGGTGTCATACATGAGCAAACCGAATGGTTGACTCGCACCAACCAGGAAATATACCAAGCTATACAAAGACCCCTTCCATAGTGAAGGAAATAAAAAGGAACAGATTACGTTGGACAGGTCAACCCAAAAGAATGTCAGAGAACAGAGAAGCAAAGATTGTTCACCAGCAAAAACCAAAAGGCAGGCGCCCCAAAAGGCAAACCAGGAGCACAGTGGCTTGATGACGTAGAGGCAGATCTACAACAGCTCAAAGTCTGGGCATGGAGACGTAAAGCCCATGATAGATCAGAATGGAGAGATGTGCTAAAGCAGGTCAGGGCCCTCCGCAGGATGGATGGATGGACAATATGACTATGAGCCTATTTCTCGGTTGGCTCGAGGTCCTGCGCTCCTGCGTTCGTAATATTAATTTTTGTGGTTTATTAAAAAAATAATTACTTGCTAGTCCAAACATCCTACAGGACAAAATAGAACGACAGCTGGTGGAGGGTTCAAATTGGGATCACGTGACAGCCTAAAGTACAGACCACTCAGCCATACAACAATTCAAATTTATACATATAATTTGGTAAACAAAATAGTTCCAGTTTTGTCATAGCAATGCAACAATAATACATATTAAGTTGTTTTTTTAAATAATGCACGTCTAGATGTGCCCTCTTTTGGTCTAGTTTTGTGTGAAAATCTGGCATCCCCTTTCGTTACAACTTTAGGTTGCCAGGTGGCATAGCAAAATTTCGAACACGTTTTTTGTTTTAGGTATCTCAAGTCAACGATTTCCTTCCTTTCACCGACCAGCTAAATGAATGTCCAGCTAAATGACTGACCGGCGTGGCAATCAAAACACTGGAGAGAAAACAAGTGTTTTTTTTTCTGTGTGTCAATGTATTTCCTTTATGCCGCCACGTCCAAGTGTTATAACCTCAATTGTCCCCGACGTTGACCAGCGGACAAAGGCGGCGCTGACCAGTAACCGCTACCAGCACCCTGTCATCTGTCAGTGACGCCAAGGAGATGAAACAGATTTCGCCGACGCGCCCGCGTCGTAGCTCAAGACACAATTTTTCACCGCCAATCTCCCTCCGTGACAAGAGAATGTCGCAAGGGCCATGATTATCATCCTTGTACCGCCGAAAATGGCAAATACAAGGTGATTTCCCGCATTATTGGGAATTATCATTATTTTTTTTAAGGCAGGAAAAGATAATCATTTCTCGTTACCAATATGGGACAGTGGAGTGATTTCCCCTTTTACGTTATGTCCCTTGACACCGGTTGCTAGGATGCCGAGTTAGTTTATGTTAGTTCATTCAGTTCTCCTTTTCAGTGATTTAGTTTTATGTATTAAACCTTAGTCAAGTTCTTTTCTGTCTAAGTATAGCTTTATCTCCCTCTCTCCGTCCCTCCCTCTCTCTCTCTCTCTCTCCCTCTCTCTCTCTCTCACACACACACACACATATCACACACATAGACGTTCTTTTTTTATTTGTCACTCTCTATCTTTCTTTCTCTCACAAATTCTCTCTCTTCTTCTTCTCTTTTTTTTTATCTTCTTCTCCCCCCCCCCCCGTCTCTTTCTTTTTTTCTTCCTCTCTTAATCTCTTCTTTTTCTTCTTTCTCTTTTTTTTTCTCTCTGTCTTTCTATCTTCTTAATTTCCTATAACATCGATCACGGGAGGTAACCAGATTAAAAATCCACTTTTTAAAACTCTACATACAAACGTAAGAGCAATGTACTAAGTCCTAACAACTAAGTCCTAACAACTAAGTCCTAACAACTAAGTCCTAACTAAGTCCTAACAACTAAGTCCTAACTAAGTCTTAACAACTAAGTCCTAACAACTAAGTCCTAACAACTAAGTCCTAACAACTAAGTCCTAACTAAGTCCTAACAACTAAGTCCTAACAACTAAGTAAGTCCTAACAACTAAGTCCTAACAACTAAGTCCTAACAACTAAGTCCTAACAACTAAGTCCTAACAACTAAGTAAGTCCTAACAACTAAGTCCTAACAACTAAGTCCTAACAACTAAGTCCTAACTAAGTCCTAACAACTAAGTCCTAACAACTAAGTCCTAACAACTAAGTCCTAACAACTAAGTCCTAACAACTAAGTCCTTACTATTGTGACTCTGCTGCGTGTGTCACTGAGAAACAAAGCCAGCCAGGAATTCAAATCACAAAGACACACACGCGTACAGAAACACAAAATTTGCATAAATACACACTAAAAATAAACTAAAACAGATTAATCAGCCAGATTTAAAAAAACAAACAAACTTTGTCATATCTCCATTTCCCGCCAAAATATTATATTTTTTTAGTTTAATCTTTGAACTCAGAGTACCTACCATATATTTTCAAAGACAGAGGGACCACGGGGGCTGTGGGTTATCTAAATATTTTTGTGGGGGGCCGCCCGCACTCCACGTCGAAGGGGAGATAATGTGTACGACACTTTTGACTTCAAACAAGGGACATAAGTGAATATCAGAAGGCGCTCAAGTAGTTCGGAAGTTGAGTGCGTGTCTGTTTGATTATGTTAATTCACATTTCGTCTGTTTGAACAGCTCGTCTGCTGGACTGGTTTGTCTCCCCTGGCAGAGTCACAATACAAGGACAAAGTGATTATACTTTAGCTGGTTGCGTTAGTATTAACTTTACCATAGGAGTACTGTAGATAGCTAGTGTACAACTTGCAGAAGATGGCAAAGAAATTCCTAATAAAGAACATCTCACACAATCACACAAAAACAACCTAAATGTGACAGTTCCTAGTGCCTTTTTTTTTTCAACACATGTAGCAGTCGTGTGGATATTTTTTTAAAACTTGGTTGATACAAAAAATCTTACAATGCTTTGTTTTAGGTTGATACAATGCTTTGTTTTAGGTTGATACAATGCTTTGTTTTAGGTTGATACAATGCTTTGTTTTAGGTTAAAAGAATGCTTTGTTTTAGGTTGATACAATGCTTTGTTTTAGGTTGATACAATGCTTTGTTTTAGGTTGATACAATGCTTTGTTTTAGGTTGATACAATGCTTTGTTTTAGGTTGATACAATGCTTTGTTTTAGGTTGATACAATGCTTTGTTTTAGGTTAATACAATGCTTTGTTTTAGGTTGATACATGCCTTGTTTTAGGTTGATACAATGCTTTGTTTTAGGTTGATACAATGCTTTGTTTTAGGTTGATACAATGCTTTGTTTTAGGTTAATACAATGCTTTGTTTTAGGTTGATACAATGCTTTGTTTTAGGTTGATACAATGCTTTGTTTTAGGTTGATACAATGCTTTGTTTTAGGTTTCTCAAGTTAACAATATCCTTTCCCTCCTTTTTCCTTCTGAGCTTGCTATAAGCATGTAAGTAGCGCTATATAAAAACTATCATTTGCATGAATGTCCGCTAAATTATTGACCTGTGTGGCAATCAAAACACCGGAAAGAAAGTTCGGATATCAAATCCAGTTCACTCAGTTTGATAGTTCGACACTGAATTAAGGGTGAGTCAAATGTGACGAGTTTTCGAGCAACTGTTCTAAAATAAATCTGGTCATCGTGTCGACCATACTCTACAGAGAAGTACTAAGATAGCATAGCACTCAACAGATATGTTTAATTATAAATGAAACGCTATTACATACTTTATAGGTAATATAGAACTATATACTTTAAAAGTAAGTATTTTATAGGTAAAATACAGACAAGTACTTTAAGAGTAAACAACAGGCACATCATATGTACTCTACGGCCTAGCACATTATATATACTCTACAGTAAAGTACCTTAAAGGTACTTACAGCCAAGTACGTTATAGGTACTCTACAGCCAAGTACGTTATAGGTACTCTACAGCCAAGTACGTTATAGGTACTCTACAGCCAAGTACGTTATAGGTACTCTACAGCCAAGTACGTTATAGGTACTCTACAGCCAAGTACGTTATAGGTACTCTACAGCCCTGTACAATAGAAAGCCAAATCTTCGGCTTCTTTAACCGAATGCTAACACTGGGAATCCATTGATTGTCTGCGGCTACCGGCACTGCAGAGATAAGACCCGGGGGCTGATAACATCGCCCCGAATTCTAACAAGGGCGTTGCGCTGGTGGGAAGTGGGTGGTTATGGAAGGGAAGGAGTGGGGGCACTCGAGGAAGTGAGTAGGGATGGTTCTGGTGGGAGCGGGTGGCCACGATGCATCATCTTCATCGCAAGGGCTATCAGAAACACTCATCACAAACAACAAAATCGCCTTTTTTTTTTCCAGACCTGTCAGTAAAAGGGCACAACACTCCCCCCTTGCAGCCCAAGAATAATTATAGACGTTTACCGGGCCTCGTTTCCCCCCAAACATCCGCAGCGGCAGCCGAGTGGAAAAGGGCAGCGGGGTCATGTGACTGGCTACTGACCTATAAAATGGCGCCTTGCATCGCGAGCCCAAGACAAAGCTCCACCAGGTAAGAGTAGGGGGGAGATGGGGGAATGCATTGTTAATGAATCAATAACACGGCGATAAGGATGTCAGATCATGTCATATCTGGCTGGAACCAACAGAGATACTAACACAAATCTGGGCAAGTCATTTCAGGATGCTATCGGGGATCTCCCAACACGCAGACGACACTTAAAATAGACACTTACTATACTGCTGCTATCGGGAATCTCCCAATGTGTAAAGGGCTCTTAGTTCTTCCAAGTCATTGTAAACAAAAAGAAAGGGACAAATTATCACTTGCTGGAATAGACATTGAATTCAAGCTTTTATTTTTATTTATAGACCTACGGCGAATCTAGGCTTAAAGATTCTGAATTTTAAAAAATCAATTTTGGAAAGCTTATCATTGGAATATAAGAAAGTGTACTAGATCTATACATTCACTTAACCAGGATTCCTTCTCGAGGAGAAAGGGGTGGGTCGGGGTAAGAAAATGTTCCATTGATTTTCTAATCTAACATAATGGAGATATTGCCTTTTTTTTAAAAGTATTTTTTTTATTGTTTTTAAAATGTATAGGCCTAAACAAAAATTAAAAATGAAAAAATGTGGAGTTTCCGAAAAAGAATGTTCCACTTGCGATCTATATGATGTTAAGGTCATCGGTTTCTTTGGCCAACGAGGAGGTTGTCATGTGACCAACCGCCTAGACGTTTTCCAAGGTCAGGTAAACATCACAGTTGGCTGGAATCTGGGGCGCCCTAAAAAATCCAAAAATCTCAGTCTTCACCGAGATTCGAATCCAGGACTCCAGGCTCGGAAGCCAAGCGCTTAACCACTCATCTACCGCGCTCCCTTCCCAAAATAAGTAAAGATGAAAAAAAAAAGTTATAAGGGTTTAAGACGCGTGATGAGTGTCACGGCTTTCTGTTTATTTGTCTCAATGCTTAGAGATCAACGTCTCGTGCGGTGAACATTGGGGCTCTGGCCAAAAGCAGGAAGTGAGATGGTCTGCTCTTGAAAGTTCAATTGTTGACTCAATTTCAGCACTTTGTCAATACAAATAAATAAACGAAATAGTTGATCAGTTGGTCTAGACATGTGCTTAGCGAGACCCCGAAATGGAAAAAGCCCCGCTATTGGTTTTGTGCAGTCGGTCTGTCCGTCACTTTAATATTGAAAAAAAAAAGTTTAAATGTTTAGATAGGGTCGGACTATTAAACTGAATGGCAGTTGCTCAAAGTGGGTGTGTGTATGTTTGTGTGTGTCTGTGTGTGTGAAATGCTAAGAAATGTAAGAGACTAAATGTTGAACTCCTCTCTCACACAAGAAAAAAACACCATTGAGTAACCAGTGAGTAACCAGTTTTGTCGTATTTGTACTTGACATTGAGTAGTTGATTGATTGAATGATTGAGAGATTGAAGCTATGATTGATTTAGTAAGTAAGTTATAATTAAAAATAAGTCTGTGTGTTATCATACAGAGAGTGAAAGGAAATGAGTGTGTGTGTGTGTATATGTGGGAGAGGGGGAGAGATAGAAAAGAGGAGATGTGAGAATCAAACACGTTCCCAATGGAAGCTAATTATTTGGTCAAAAGTTTGAAAATAAAAATCAAGTCAACAGACCGACTGAGCGCTTGAAGAGTTCTTTACTCACACGCTTAACAAGTCAAAGGTCATAAGCCAAAAACAACTTTAAAAGTCTGGGAGCCGGTGAGAGAGGACACTCCCCTGACTATTTACTGACAAGAGTTTTGTTGTTTATTGATTTAGATTTACTGAAAGCAGACAAACATACAGATAGATAGATAGACAGATATAGATAGATCTATATATATATATATATATATATATATATATATATATATATATAGAGAGAGAGAGAGAGAGAGAGAGAGATTGATAGATAGATAGATAGATAGATAGATAGATAGATAGATAGATAGATAGATAGATAGATAGATAGATAGATAGATAGATATATTTTTATAAGCAATAACGTCACAAAATCATAAACGACCAAAAAACAACATTAAATTGAGTATTCTTGAATGAACAGTCTTGATTGAAGTAGTCGACTAATACAAACATCAAGTTCGACAAAAAGTCATATGTCCGCCACACAACAAAATGTTTCCACTCATTTTGACGTCAACCCAGAGACAATGGACTAACGTCCGCAGCGGCGGCCTGCAGAGCGCTGGTGGCGACACTGGCCCATTAATGACATAGACACGTACAAGCGACACACGCAGACGAATGTTCAAACTCAGTCGCAATGTTCAGTTCATGAACAAGTTCTCAGATCCGACCAGACATATTGCATTCTGAATGATAAGAAAGAGTTAGACGGGGGCGGGGCAGGGGTAGTTTTATGGTTTATTTTGTTTTTATGATTTAGGTAAGAAAATGTAAAACAATGTTCACACTTCCCACATAGTTATTTATCTCATAGCCATCAAAGTTTCTCTCTCAGACTTTCATGGGGGACATGATGTAAAATCCATGTTTCTATACATGACAGTGGCCAGTAGAACAGCCGACCACCTTTCTCTAACTGATATCAAATAGTCATAGTGTACTATTAGAATTTAGTTGAACATTAGGATTTAGTGTACCACTAGAATTCACTTGACCATTAGAATGAAGTTAGCCTTTAGGATTCAGTTGACCATTAGAATAAAGTTAACCATTAGAATTCAGTTGACCATTAGAATGAAGTTAACCACTAGAATGCAGTTGACCATTAGAATGAAGTTAGCCTTTAGGATTCAGTTGACCATTAGAATGAAGTTAACCATTAGGATTCAGTTGACCATTAGAATGAAGTTAGCCTTTAGGATTCAGTTGACCATTAGAATGAAGTTAACCATTAGGATTCAGTTGACCATTAGAATGAAGTTAACCATTAGGATTCAGTTGACCATTAGAATACAGTTGACCATTAGAATGAAGTTAACCACTAGAATTCAGTTGGCCATTAGAATTCAGTTGACCATTAGAATGAAGTTAACCATTAGGATTCAGTTGACCATTAGAATGAAGTTAACCATTAGAATTCAGTTGACCATTAGAATGAAGTTAACCACTAGAATTCAGTTGACCATTAGAATGAAGTTAACCATTAGGATTCAGTTGACCATTAGAATGAAGTTAACCATTAGAATTCAGTTGACCATTAGAATGAAGTTAACCATTAGAATTAAGTTGACCATTAGAATGAAGTTAACCATTAGAATTCAGTTGACCATTAGAATGAAGTTATGAAGTTAACCATTAGGATTCAGTTGACCATTAGAATGAAGTTAACCATTAGAATTCAGTTGACCATTAGAATGAAGTTAACCATTAGAATTAAGTTGACCATTAGAATGAAGTTGACCATTAGAATTAAGTTGACCATTAGAATGAAGTTGACCATTAGAATGAAGTTAACCATTAGGATTCAGTTGACCATTAGAATGAAGTTAACCACTAGAATTCAGTTGACCATTAGAATGAAGTTAACCATTAGAATGAAGTTGACCATTAGGATTCAGTTGACCATTATAATGAAGTTGACCATTAGGATTTAGTTGACCATTAGAATTAAGTGTACCATTAGAATTGAGTGTACTATTAGAATTGAGTGTACCATTAGAATTGAGTGTACCATTAGAATTGAGTGTACTATTAGAATTAAGTGTACCATTAGAATTAAGTGTACCATTAGAATTAAGTGTTCCATTAGAATTGAGTGTACCATTAGAATTAAGTGTACCATTGAAATTGAGTGTACCATTGGAATTGAGTGTACCATTAGAATTAAGTGTACCATTAGAATTAAGTGTACCATTGAAATTGAGTGTACCATTAGAATTAAGTGTACCATTAGAATTAAGTGTACCATTGGAATTGAGTGTACCATTAGAATTAAGTGTACCATTAGAATTAAGTGTACCATTAGAATTGAGTGTACCATTAGAATTAAGTGTATCATTAGAATTAAGTGTACCATTAGAATTGAGTGCACCATCAGAATTAAGTGTACCATTAGGATTAAGTTAACCCTAAAACTGCCAGAAGTCTGCATTGAATTCGAACCCAAGACCCCTGGGTAGTAATGGATGCTGCTATGGAGTGTATGTGTGCGAGTATCTATATGTGACAATGAGAAGAGGGGAGCGGATCTTTTGGTTGTGTAGGCTGAAGAGTTTTCTGGTGTGAAAGTAGAAGAGATGGAGACAAGCAAGAAATGAGAGAGAGTAGAGACGTGAGACAGTAGAGACGTGAGACAGTAGAGACGTGAGACAGTATGGACGTGAGACAGTAGATAGCTGAGACAGAAGAGACATGAGACAGAAGAGACATGAGACAGAAGAGACATGAGACAGAAGAGACATGAGACAGAAGAGACATGAGACAGTAGGTACGTGAGACAGTAGAGACGAGAGACAGTTGAGACGTGAGACAGTATGGACGTGAGACAGTAGAGACGTGAGACAGTAGAGACGTGAGACAGTAGAGACGTGAGACAGTAGAGACGTGAGACAGTAGAGACGTGAGACAGTAGAGGCGTGAGACAGTAGGGACGTGCATTAGTTGTGATAATTATCTTGTTTAAATTCTCATCTCATGTGTGGCTCTACATACTAGGGTTGCACCGAATTAGGTTCCGGCCGGATAATATCCGGCCATTTTTCACTATCCGACCATATTATGCTCCCATATTCGGATATCACTGAAGGATAGTTTGCGGATAATAAATGTACACTGTAAAAGGTAGTTGTTATTTGTTTAGTCCATCACATTGAGATTATAGATAGGTGAGCACATTAAGAGTCTATTTTTAAGTTGAACCTGTGTACATTTATAAATAAAAGTTCTAATCATTTTGGTTTTGAAAAGAAGCTTTGTTGTGTTTATTTCATGTAGTACATTAAGAATTCAATGCAAACCAGAGATTGAGTATCAACAAAGCCGGATGGAACCGAAGTTCTATGTCGGATTAAGTTGAAACTTGAAAAAGCTATTCATTGAATCATGAATCAATCAAAATCAAATTAATTAATCAATTAGTCTTAGTTTAATATTGTTACCCCCTCCCCTCCTTTACACTAGTTCACAAAATAGATTGCACAATGAGCATAATGCAACAATTTTTCCAATAGCACAAATTTATTATTGTTAATTATCTATTAAAAATGTATTAGATGACTGATTTAATTTACTGTTGGCTTAACTTTTATGGAAAGGAATATAAAGAACTTTATCGGCATCCGACATATCATAAGCTAATTTATTAGAGATTTTCAGGCTAAAGTTAATCACAGTAAAAACGGTGATCGGCTTTTAGTTTACATTTTCATTTTAATGATCCGGGTAACATTATTTAAGCAGTAAAATTAAATAAATAAAAATAAAAATTAGAGAAAGCGATTTAGAGAAATGATGGGGGTGGGGCGATATTATGTAGCCTTAAGGAAAAAAAGTTTTCAAATAAAAAGACAGAATAAATTTTATTATGAAAGGTCACTGTTACCAACTACATTTTCAACAAAAAAACTTAATGCTACAAGTTAGTACAAACGAAGAGATTACAACATTTGATTTTTCAGTGAAATGTATGCAAATTGTTATTAGCTCTTTTTTGTTGAATAAGTAGCTAATTAATACTTACGTATACTCTACGCCGAGCATATGATGCAGTACGCAAAATTAATCCATGTATGTCTTTATTCTATATTCTATTATATATTCTATAATTGCATGCATGTGTATATACATCATTAAAACAACTGAATTTGTATTTATATAAACGACATATGCATATGTATGTCTGTTACGTACTACTCTCTCTAGACCAGTATGTCTTAAGGAGAGACAGTAAAGATGTATGCTCAACTCTCAGTAGATCTAGTACATACCAAATGAATTCAATCCTTGGCTCACTCTCTAGTATCCTGTGAAATGATCTGACCACAACAATGTGTAATGAGACCGCTCGAACAGAACAAGACCACATTATGAAACATTGCATCTAGAGATGAGTTTAGAGAACTGACAAATTGAGGGCGCTCTGTGTCTCGCGCCACAAAAGGGAGTGGGGGGGGGAGGAGGGGGTGGAAAGGGTGGAAGCTAGGTGCAAGATGTTTAGCCTCCGATCTGACCCGAAGTGAGAGCACACGGTGCAAGACTTTTAACACCTACACACGAATTAAACACAAGGCAACTCACTTAATACATGGGGAGAGTACTCACTCTCTGGTTTTCTTTCCCTTTCACCCTTTAGTCTCGCTCGTCCTCTACTTTTTTTTTATTTCTCGGTAAGAAAGAGTTCTCTGCCATTTCTTTCCATTTCCTCATCATTCAACCTCCTCCCCGCCCCACCCCCATTCCATTTCTTCCTCCTGCTCTCTACAAACCTCCCGAGCACTAGGCATTATTCCAGTTCCACATATTTACACACGACCAGAGGTAGAGGCCGTGCTGTTATGAGAGCTAACATCCAATCCATCACGCCCTCCTCCCACCCCCACCCCCCCTTTTTTTTTCTTCTTGGCGCACCTTCCTCATCTATACGTTCGCATACTCCTATGTTGCATTCATTTCTCTTTCTTTCTCGCTCTTTCTCTACTTCTTTTCTTTCATTCTTTCTCTCTTTCTCTCCTCTCTCTCTCTCTCTCTTCTACAATACGTATATATTTTTTAGTTCCTCTCGTCCTCTCTCCTGCAAGCTCAAGTCTCCCCCCCCCCCGATGGAGATGCCAGACAAACCTGGTATTCCCGTTAGCAGAGGGGGTAAGGTTATGAGGAGACAGGGGGGGGGGGGCTTGGAGAGGGAGGGGGGGGAAATCTCTTTTAGATTTCAACGAAGAAATGTTTTGTTGGATAAAGTTCGTTGAAAGATTTGCCGACCTTTTTTTCCCCCCCTCTACACTGGGTTTGGGTTCAGTGAAAGATTTGCCGATACCTTTTTTTTGTTGTTGTTTAAATCTCAGAGGTCTAGGTTCAATACAAATTTGAGAAGTAGCCGTGTGTGTGAGTCAGAGAGTGTGTGTACGTGAGAGTGTGTGTGTTCATATTTAGTCATCTCTAATGTTATAGTCAAAAAAATGTTTTTTTTAAAGTTCTATGATTATATTCTTTTTTATTTTATTTTGGTTACGGACACAACAAAGGAGTAACTTGAACAAAATATATTTGAAAATCTTCTTCTTTATCTACTACTAGCTCCACATATAACACTATAATATATTTCATTTTATTCCTGTGTCCAGTGTTAAGCAGAAGCAACTAATAATCTGTCCCTTAAAATACTTGGAGCGTGAGATCAAGCCCGTGCTGGTGGCTTCTGGGATTGCTTTCTATTCTGATTGTACCCTCATCAATTGGACTTTGGGGGATTTCCCATTCTACTGCTTGCTCATACCATAGAGTCATAGACTATATGCTCATACTAATAGCCCATATCTTCCATTGTACGCTCATATGTTTTATAACTTTACAGATTTCCATATCATGGACCCAACAAGAAAATATATAGCTACACTGCCACACTCAGCAATCAAAACCCCAGCGCCAGTTGCGATAGGAGCTTACATCATTGGCAGACAATCAGCCACTCATCACCTGACAGCGAAAGATTAAATCAAAATAAAAGACTGTTGTACTATAAGATAGTAAATACATTGGGTAGCCCTAAAACCCACTCGAAAGAATGACACTATGATCAGTACTTTTGGTTAGGGGCCTAGACCAGCAGGACTACGAAGTGCCCCCATGTCGCTCATAATGTGAGACATTGTTTCCATTGTATCCAGACCTGGGTTTGCTTAGAACAGAAACACGTTTTCTCAACACGTGACATTAGAGGCACTGGCCAGACATATGAAGTAAAGTGACTGATGATGTCTGTAAATAGCGCATCTCGTAAATCTCTTAGTAAGAAAATGAAAGTATTTCTTTACAAGCTAATGATCGCGGAATCAATATTGTTTTGATCTGGCTTCGAGTCTTCAGTTTTAAATACACAAACTCATCGGTTGGGATGAACGAAACATGCATGAGGACATTGTAATTTTGTCCATGTAGATTTGAGTTCAACTTTTTAAATTACCTTTTTATCATATTTGAAATGCAATATGCGTTTTGTGACGTAGCCACAGTTGAAGTAAGTAAAATAAAATAAAAGCTTTTTTTTCACTCCACACGACCAAAGAGTCGCCATGCCACCCACAAATACGTTGTCTTTCGACGCCCTTACCATCTCAGCGCCCTCTTTTCTCAGCACCCGACTATCAAATTGTGTTCCCAGATTTCACAAGAGCGACAAGTCCGATAACAACGTGGGATGTAGACGGGCAGGTTTTACTGAGTCGATTCCTTTAGGAGTCTCTCTCTCTCTTTGTCTCTCTCTCTCTCTCTATTTCCCTCTATCTCTCTCTTTGCGCCAGTTAAATTTTCATTTCAACTGTTAAACTCATCTTTAGAAACAAAGGCCGCTGGAATTACACACACTAAAACACACGAACACACATACAATCGAACAAAGCACAATGGTTGGTTATCATCTAGAGCCATCCCCCCCCCCCTGCCACACACACACACACACACGAGTTATTTATTTATCCTAACGTCTGCTTGGAAAGGAAATAAAACAAAAATTGTGTCAAACTCAATCAACGTCTTGTCACCCAGCGCATCTGGAACTGTCAGTAGGTGAACTTTAAATTCAAGTTTTACTTTCGATGTAACTCCTTAGTTGTACACATACTAGTTTGTGAGGTCTGATGATCAAGACTGGACATCCAAATCTAGAAGTCTCGAGTTCGAATCTCGGTGAAGACTAAGATTTCAATTCCGAGATAATAAGAAAGTCAAAACGAGAAGATGGGTCAGACACAGATCGCCACAGAAACACCACTGTTACGAAAGTCATCATTGGTATTCCCCCCCCCCCCTCCCAATGCCCAGTGCCAGATTTAGACTTGAAAAGGTCTTTTACTATTTGAGATATCATCTCTCTCATCTCTGCCTGTGGTTCGGAAGGCCACCAGTCAGCTTTCTCCAGGCGTCTCCAGGCGTCTCGGGTCTGCGCGAGTCTCTTCAACTGTCCTCATCTGCTTGGCATCTGCATCCAATTCTCTGAGTCTGGACTGTCCCCTCTTCCTCTTTTCTTGGGGGTTCCAGGTGAGGGCTTGTGTATTTGAGATGTGTAGCCCTTTAGAAGTCCAGATATAATATGCTAGTGCTAAATCATTCTTGGGGGGGGGGGGCCCTAAGCTATAGTTTGTGCTGCCTTTGTTTCAATCCGGCCATGCCATAGACCTTGTAAGCTTTTTTTTTTTTTTATAAAAGTTTATCATTAAAGAAACTAAAAGCAAGACAACCAAGGGACTGTAGCCGAGAATCCTTAAAAGCATTTTTTTAAATTGGAGGTCTTGTACACATATGTTTTACTTCAATAACGGCAGTTGGTTGCTTTTCTGACCACGTGACATCCTTGTTAACCAATCATTGTTCAGAGAAAAAAAATTGAATTTCACGTCATCGTCCTGCTAGACTGATGTAAACAAAAAAAGCCAAACTTGTAGGAATTAGTCGCCATAGCGTGGACACGCCTTAAGACTTGGTTGTAACTCTCAGGTGCCAGGGAAACACAGAAAAAATGTCTGTTCTTTTATTTCACACACACAAACTGTCGTCACGAAATTCAATAAGAAAGAACACACTCATACCAATTCTATCAAGGCATAAAAAAAACGTAAAGACTGTAATGTAAGTATGACTGTCAGAAAGACAAATCCAATCTACAGGAAATGATTTGGCTTGATTAGCTACTTGGTATCAAACTGCAAACACCGTAATATGTCAATTGTGAAGTTACGACTCCTTGAGCCAATCAAGTTCCTCCTGCCCAACGAGGCCGGAGGCCGAGACCCACAGGGATTCCTTTGAATTCTTACATTGTACAGCCACTAACCAGGAGAAAGCCGCCAACATGCACGTGACCAGAATACGGAACAACTGACATGGGAGTGTTTTGACCACCGCTTCACTGAATTAGAAAGAGATTCTAAAGTTCTATTACATAAAAGTCGTAAACGTTGTTCACATTAGCGCATTCTCCTTAGATAATCCATTAAGGTCGCATGGTACTTGCCACAAAGGATGGTCTCACCCCTCCCCCTTTTCTCAGAGTGTCTCAGACTCTGCATTGTTTCCTAAACAAACCACAAAAACCTAGAAAAGACTAAAATTATTCACAGCATATATCTAATATCTAAAGCAGAAAGTAAAGCGTTTGTATGTATGTATGTATGTATGTATGCCAATGTGTGTATGTATGCCAATGTATGTATGTATGTATGTATGTATGTATGTATGTATGTATGTATGTATGTATGCCAATGTATGTATGTATGTATGTATGTATGTATGTATGCCAATGTATGTATGTATGGATGGATGGATGGATGGATGGATGTCCCGAATAATAATTAAAATCTTTTGACAAATCTAGATAAAACTTGGCATAAAGTTCCTTAGATGATGGCGGAGACCGTAGTGTGTGTTGAATGTCCCTCCCACAACCAGTGAGGTCTAGAAATAGACAAAAAGTACCTAATTGTATCACTATTAAAGCACGAAACTTTGGACTAAATCGGGTACACCCGTTCTCACAGAAATGTACATTGGATATGAATGTGTCGGATTTTCAGACTTTACTTTCAGTCTCGTGGCCAATGTTTTTTTTTAAAGTTGGATATAGATTTAAGTTCAAGGCAGTAGATCAGTAATACCCAAACTAAGGCCCACATGCCGTGGGTCTTATCCGGATAGTTTGTATATAACACACATTGATTTAACATTACTAATGTTTACACTTCTCAGCATCCAATAACACTTTCCAAATCATTTTGTCAAGGGAAATAACTAATTCAAGCTAAAAATCTAACCAGTTATCTCCGCCTTTCACCCCCTCCCCCCCCCCCTTCTCTTTATCTTCATGGGCTTGCGCCCCTGAATGCAAGCCCATATATCAATATTTATTTTTTTCTTAATTAACCTCAGACCAGTTCTATGTGTATACATCCCAATGTTGTTTTTTTTTAGAACGAATATTTTAATGAGACAAGAAAAAAGGGAGGGATCCTAAGCCTCCCCATCGCGACAGCGGCAAGCGAGGGCTGGATGGCGAGGAGAGAGGGGGGAGAAGGATGCTACAAATCATTGAGGAATCGCTTATCGCCACGTCCTAGCTAGAACAAATTTACACCATTTAGTCCCTGAGCTCGTGATAAGCTAATCGCAGGGAAACAAAATAAATTGAGAGAGAGGTCAGAGGTCGCACACGTGTTGCGAATGTGTACATGCATGTACGGTTTGAACACACACGCGGACACACACATGTATACAGGGGAATTCGCAAAGAGACAAAGATTTTTAACTTATTTTCTTTTAGATATAACAGTAAACATTTCTTATTCCATATGAAAGAACAAATTCACATAAGTTCCCTTGTCTTTCACCATCTTTCTGGTGAAGACTGGGATTTTTAATTTCGAGATCTTTAGGGCGTCCCTGAGTCCACCCAGTTGGGCTCTAATGGGTACTTGACATTTCTTGTGGTAATGTAAAGGCTGTTGGTCGTTGTGTTGCGAGGCCCCCACCAATCGGAGGTCATAAGCGGCTGTTTAATTTACCTATGCCTAAGGCCGGCACTGCCTGAATCAGTCTGGAGATTCTATTTCTCAGCAGAGTTAAGGTGGACAAATGGACACGCGAATGATAAAAAATTTGTAAAGGAAGGTATGAAATTCGTTACATAAGATACAACTTATTTTTTTAAAAAAACCTACAACAGAGACAGGGACAGCTTAGAATGTAGCCAGGCAAGAGGATAGGCAATAATGGTGTGGTGAGGAAGGACTCGAACCCAGACGCCTCATCGCCAAAACAAATAAGGGGGTGAATCACAACGTCAAGAAATAACTTTGTCTTCTCAAGAATTATACCCAGCAGCGTGTCTACTCTTACTGAACAGGATAATTGTGTGGGACTTGAGTTCTAATCCCAACAGAGATTGGGAATGTATATAAATGTAGTTTCAGCTAAAAAGAAAGTATTGTGTGTGTGTGTGTGACAGAGTTATGGTTCTTATGTGATTTTGTTGTAGGAAAGCTTGGGCAGTCATATAAAGTGAAGAATTAGTCACATCGACACTTAGACGGAAATTAATAGAAAGACTATGAGCAATAGGGCACATGTGGCATTTTGGAAATTATTAGTAAGACTATGGGCACTAGGGCACATGAGGCATTTTGAAAATTAATAGTAAGACTATGGACAATAGGGCACATGGGGTATTTTGGAAATTATTAGTAAGACTATGAGCAATAGGGCACATGGGGCATTTTGGAAATTATTAGTAAGACTATTGGCACTAGGGCACATGAGGCATTTGGAAAATTAATAGTAAGACTATGAGCAATAGGGTACATGGGGTATTTTGGAAATTATTAGTAAGACTATGGGCACTAGGGCACATGAGACATTTTGAAAATTAATAGAAAGACTATGGGCAATAGGGCACATGGGGTATTTTGGAAATTAATAGTAAGACTATGAGCAATAGGGTACATGGGGCATTTTGGAAATTATTAGTAAGACTATTGGCACTAGGGCACATGAGGCATTTTGAAAATTAATAGTAAGACTATGAGCAATAGGGTACATGGGGTATTTTGGAAATTATTAGTAAGAATATGGGCACTAGGGCACATGAGACATTTTGAAAATTAATAGAAAGACTATGGGCAATAGGGCACATGGGACACTTTGGAAATTATTAGTAAGACTATTGGCACTAGGGCACATAAGGAATTTTGGAAATTAATAGTTAGACTATGAGCAATAGGGCACATGGGGCATTTTGGAAATTATAAGTAAGACTATTGGCACTAGGGCACATGAGGCATTTTGAAAATTATTAGTAAGACTATGGGCAATAGGGCACATGGGGCATTTTGGAAATTAATAGTAAGACTATGGGCAATAGGGCACATGGGGCATTTTGGAACTTAGGGAAAAAATGAAAGATGTTGACTTTAACAAAGAAATCCTACCAACTGTTATATCGCATATCAACAAACTCTTAGGAACACATAGTTTGCTTTGAATAGTATTGACAACCACATGACAATGTTATGACAACCACAGGACAATGATATGACAACCACATGACAATGATATGACAACCACATGACAATGATATGACAACCACATGACAATGATATGACAACCACATGACAATGATATGTCAACCACATGACAATGATATGTCAACCACATGACAATGATATGACAACCACATGACAATGATATGACAACCACATGACAATGATATGACAACCACATGACAATGATATGACAACCACATGACAATGATATGACAACCACATGACAATGATATGACAACCACATGACAATGTTATGACAATCACATGACCATATCAGGACAACCACATGTCCATGTTAGGACAACCACATGATAATGACTATGACAACATCACGAAAAACAAATGACATTGTTTGAAACAGTGCAATGTAAAAAAAACAAAAGACTCACCGTCAGCTTTACCTACATAACCAGTGGATGGGAAGGCCGGCAGGCGGTGGAAATTACCTGAAACATAAAGAAAAGTAGGTAAAATACTTCATTGGGGAGAGCAGTGATCTGTTCTTTGTCTTCGTTGTCTCTCGGGTACGCTATTCTGCCTCAACGTGGCACCCGGGTGGAAGAGATTACTTGAGGAAGTAATTAGGCTAAATGACTAGCAAAACAAAACTCCTGTGGGAGTGTCCAAGGGAATGCGAGAAAGACACAATTGTTGCAAGCCTCTAGTCCAATGTAAGCTAACAACTAGGTGAAAACATTTCAAGATTTATCAATTAATCTTTTTCTTTTTTTCATAATTTTTTTTTCATTTTAACTTGTTCAATATAATTAAAACCCACATTTTAAAGTGATCAAATTATTGCCTAATTTTCATCAACACTTTGGTTTTAACTCTTCGATTTAGGGTATAGAAGATGATTGTTCTATTTCTCTGTCATAGAGTATTTCAATAGTGTTGCTGTGCTAATATGGCTATTGTACTAATATGGCTATTGTGCTAATATGGCTATTGTACTAATATGGCTATTGTGCTACTATGGCTATTGTGCTACTATGGCTATTGTGCTAAGAAATCTGTTGTGCTAAGAAGAGTGATGTGGAATTGGGAATGAATTCAGTTGAATTCTATCGAAAAATTCATGTGATACAATTACACAATAGACATATACACACAGGAGAGAGAGAGAGAGAGAGAGAGAGAGAGAGAAGGATAGAAAGAAAGACAAAGGGATAAATAGAAAAAGGAAAGAAACAGTAAATGACTAAACACAGACAAGACAATGTAAGACGGAAGGAATGAATGAGAGATAGAGTGAAAGGTAATAAAGAAACACTAGACGCACATACAAACAGACAGGCAATTTGACAGTTGGGCCACTAAGTGGCATTGTTCCTAAGATGAAGTACTCACACGCACACACACACACACACGCACCAGAGTTATGTATTGGGATAGTTGTGAGTGTATGTGTGACCGGGGGGGGGGGAGAGGTTCAAATTAACACTCCCCCTAGTGTGAAACAATACTTACCTGATGACAGATACGATTGCCGTGTACCGAATAACGAAGCAAGCGCGCAACGACTGAAGCGTACGCTGGCTCGTCTTGGGACGGTGGTGGGGGGGGGGGGGGGGAGATGGAAACTGGATGGACGTGAGTATGTTTCCTGAGTAAAGGCATGACATCGGGCTCGGGTGAGCAGCACATACCTTGACATACTCGGGATGGTAGAAGACAACAAGGAACAGACGAGAAGTAGACGAGGAGCAGACGAGGTGTATCAGAAAGAGGAACGAGATCCCGGAGAAGAATGTAGAGGTGAAATGTTCTTAGCTCCTTTTATTCCCCTCCATTTAGGGTTAGAGGTCAGTGTTTCTTTCAGGAGAGAAAGAGAGAGAAAGAGAGATGGAATAAAGAGAGTAAGAAAGATAAAAAGGAGAGGGGGGGGATAGGAAGAAAAATTGAAAAGAAAACGAAATAAAGAAATAGAGAGAGATGGAGAAAAGAAAGAGGAAAAGAGAGAAAGAGAAGAAGGGAAAAAGAGAAGAAGAAAAATGGAGTGGAAAAGAAGGAAAGAGAATAAGAATGTAAAGAGAGTTGTAAAGAGAGGGAGAGAGAAAGAGTAAGAGAGAGAGAGAGAAATATTGGAAGACATTAAAGACAAAGGGATAAATAGAGAACACACGGATTGATCAAATAAAGAGGGTTCAAGGTCAAGAACAATATGTCCTTGTATATCCATAGAATAGTCATTGTATATCCTTGTATATCCATAGAATAGTCATTGTATATCCATTGTTCAGTTATAGACCTAACCCTCGTAACAGACTAGTCAAACGTAGACAAAATTGTTTCAAATTCACTTGTTCTTGACGTCATTCATTCTCACCTTAACACCCATACATCAGATCACTACCACACACACACACACACACACACACTTGTCTCTAAAACTCTTTGATACCCACTCCCCCCCCCCCCAGGTCGTGTGGGTTGGCATCCCTTCATGTGAGTAGCTATTTGCCAGCCCTGTCTGTTGTCAAGATCCAAGCTGCCTGAATAGAACTCATAGACAGCAGTGAAGTGTCTCTTAGCCACACAGCACGCCTGGGATGGCGTTGTCAACACAATGCTCGTTTTCTTTTTTTTTTTTAACGCCAACCTGTTTAGGGGAAAAGAGAAAGTAAAGAGTGAAAGAGAGAGAGCTAAGAGAGGAAAGAACGAGAGAAGAAAGATTAGGAGAGAGGAAAAAGAGGACGAGAGAGAGGAAAAAATGTGGAGAGGGGAGAAAGAGTAGGAGAGAGAGGAGAAAGAGGATGAGAAAGGTAAAAGAGGAGGAGAGAGAGGAGAAAGAAGAGGAGAGAGGGAGGAGGAGGGAAAGGAGGATGTGAGAGGGGAAGAGAGAGGAGAAAGAGAATGAGAGAGAGGAGAAGGAGACAAAAAAAGGAAGAGAGAGGAGAAAAAGGAGGAGAGAGAAGAGAAAGAGTATGATAGATAGAGGGAAGAGAGGATGGAGAGAGGATAGAATATGTGAGAGAGGGGAGTAAGCAGATTGAGAAATGCTTGTAAAATGTTTTCCAAGTTTCGGATGTTCCTTCAGAGTTGAAGGTCATTTACTTCCTAGTCCATACAACTCCCTCACGACGACTTGGGGGGGGGCAAGGTTTGAACCCGGGACCATCGAGACGACCGAACGACAGTCCAGCTCACGTGACCAGGCACCCATCCAAAGATGGACGGGGACATAGAGACTGATAAGACTGGGGAGAGAGAGGAAGAGAGAACAAGGAAAAAAGAGGAGGAGGAGAGAGTGGAAGAGAGAATGAAGAGGAAAGAAGAGGGGGAGAGAGTGGAAGAGGGAATGAGGAGGAAAGAGGAGGAGGAGAGAGTGGAAGAGAGAATGAGGAGGAAAGAGGAGGGGGAGAGAGTGGAAGAGAGAATGAGGAGGAAAGAAGAGGGGGAGAGAGTGGAAGAGAGAACGTGGAGGAAAGAAGAGGGGAAAGAGTGGAAGAGAGAACGTGGAAGAAAGAAGAGGAGGGGAGAGTGGAAGAGAGAACGTGGAGGAAAGAGGAGGGGGAAAGAGTGGAAGAGAGAATGAGGAGGAAAGAGGAGGAGGAGAGAGTGGAAGAGAGAACGTGGAGGAAAGAAGAGGGGGAGAGAGTAGAAGAGAGAACGTGGAGGAAAGAAGAGGAGGAGAGAGTGGAAGAGAGAACGTGGAGGAAAGAAGAGGGGGAGAGAGTGGAAGAGAGAACGTGGAGGAAAGAAGAGGGGGAGAGAGTAGAAGAGAGAACGTGGAGGAAAGAAGAGGAGGAGAGAGTAGAAGAGAGAACGTGGAGGAAAGAAGAGGGGGAGAGAGTAGAAGAGAGAACGTGGAGGAAAGAAGAGGGGGAGAGAGTAGAAGAGAGAACGTGGAGGAAAGAAGAGGAGGAGAGAATGGAAGAGAGAATGAGGAGGAAAGTGGAGGAGGAGAGAGAAAGTGGAAAGACAGAAAAAAGAAAGAGAATAGAGATAAAGTTTTATAAATCTCATCAATACCAACAAGGTAAATATAATCGATTGCTGGTTTCCACGGGTAAACCAATCACAGCGCTAAATCTGGCAGCAGATCGATGACGTAAACCCACACCAAGCGATGTCTAGCCTACTTGAGGATGTGGGGAGGGGGAGATTTCCTTGCCAGGCAGTCCGTCTTGATGTCCCCATACATCACTGGATCGTCCTGGTGTCATGGGACATCAAAGTCTGCTGACAGTAGCCCGCTAGATGTAGTGCCTGTGTGTGAGTGTGTGTGCTTGCGTGCGTGGAAAAAAAGAAAATGTAATGAAGATGAAGCTCTGGGGTCACATGAGTAAAGAGAGTACCACAACAGAGATGAGTAATTCTGACCTTGAGTAAACTCAAGGTTACGTTGACAAAGATTAAAAAAAAAAACACAGGTAGTGATAGAAAAGCCGGCAGAAGGAGAAACACGAGTACGCAGATAATAAGTATCAGAAAAACCCAAATCGCGATAGACAGAAAACCCATGTATCCTTACATAAACTGGGATATAAAAGAAATGATATACTTTTACTGAAAAAGAGAGAGAAAGAGAGACTCACGTCAGTATCCTATCATAATATTCGTTTTGTAATAGAGGTTAGACATTATTAATAAAATCAATCCCACAATGCAACCCTGCGTTATTTGTGCCTTGTACTGAAAGCAAGACACTAAAACTTTATAGAGAGTAGGAAAATCTTTCAACAAATATAAACTTCATTCTGGACAGACATAAGACATGCAAACAAACATAGAGCAACACTGAGTTAGGTATATCCAACTACAAATAACAGCGATCAGCCCTGTGACTCTCACTAAAGACACATACATACAAACTTACATAAAGACACTTATGAAGATTTTCATACATGGTAGAGATGCTATAAATGGCTATAATTTTGGTGTATCCGGTGTGCAAAATGATGGAAATGTTGATTAGCTATGGTTTTCAAAATTTGCATAATAATTATTTGTACTCTTCTGTTTGTAGTTCAAAATAATTTCAATAAGGAGAAAGTATTAGACTTTCACTCTAAGCCTTAAAAACTTATATAAAAACAAAAAGGCAACTACCTAGCAGTAATATTGAAGTACTGATACGAAGATTGACTGTCGCGTATTGATATAGTGTTAAAATTAAAGCTCGATTCTTTCTTCTTTTTTTTTTAACGTTGGCAACGGTGAAGTTCATTTGTTAAGTTGAACTTGAAAGTGTTCAGTAAACACATACATCTACATGTGTTAAGTTGAACTTGAAAGTGTTCAGTAAACACATACATCTACATGTGGGATTAAATGTATCCATTTGATTGATTCATTTTAATAGTGTGTTCCCAACAAGTCTGTGGATTACTTGCAAGAGATGGTTT